>NC_087211.1:47260660-47273160 GCF_015104395.2 Macrobrachium nipponense | reverse complement strand
CGATGACATAGAAGGAAAAATAGATAGATGGATGGCAATAGAATGAGAGAGAGAGAGAGAGAGAGAGAGAGAGAGAGAGAGAGAGAGAGAGATGTGGGTTGTTGAGTTGTTGACCTAAGGATGACTAGTAAAGTTAGGTTAATGAAAGATAGGGGAACCCAAATAGATAATATACGAAGAATGAGACTGACAGATAAATCGATAGATTAACAGACAGACAGATAGATAGACTGATAGATAGATAGACAGAGTGTTAAAAAGCTAGCTAGAAATTGGGAGGTAAACGGTGTAAACATAGATTAATTAATAAATGTAAAAGAAGCTCTCCAATGATAATAATTGTTGATAGACGAAGAATGAGGCTGACGATAAATAGAAAGATTAACAGACAGACAGATATATAGACTGATAGATAGATATCAGAATGTTAAAAGGCTAGCTAGAAATTGGGAGGTAAAAGGTGAAACATAGATTAATTAATAAATGTAAAAGAAGCTCTCCAATGATAATAATTGATTGATTGATAGATGGATAGATAGAGAGGAAGGTAAGTAGGTAGCTAGAGAACAGAGCAAATGATTGATTAATTAAAAGGATAAATATAGAGAAAATTAAATGGGCGACAAATATATCAAAGTATGGAATATTTCATTTTGAAATGCCTTAGTGGTCTTTCAAGGTAGAGATGGTCCCCCACCCCAAACCCCAACCCCACCTTAAATATTATAAGCCATCGCCCACTTCATGTACAATATATTGTTTTTTTATTTATTAAATGGCATAATCTCCTTCACCCTTCACCTGTTTTTTGATAAGATTCATTTCTCCATTATGTTGTGTGATTCCCTCTTCACTATTCAGTTCTCTCCCGATATGTGTAGTATTTGAGTGAATAACAAGAACAACGTCAGTGCACTTCACCTGGTGCACTGTAGGCATTACCAAACGTTGTTAGCGGCGTTCCTTAGGCCGCCAGCTGTGCCCATATTCCAGCCTCTTACTTTTGCTCTTTTAGTTGGCTTAGAGCTCAATGGCTGAAGAGTTACCCAGTACTTGGCTGTATAGCCTTATTTTTTTCATAAATCGACAATAAAAACTTCATAATTACGTTAGGTAATATTTAACATATTAAGAACAAATGAACATGACTTCTACCGAATCGTTAGGCATCGCTAAAATGAAGGAAGCATCTGATGAGCTTTAGCAAGGCCACTGATATCTAATATAGCTGGTGTTTGGTGAGCTTTAGCCTTAAGTAGACAAGTTCAGGTTCAGATTCTGTCTGTTCCCTTGCTTTGCCGGTGTTTGCATTTGCACAAGCTAAGACCCATGCTCAATTGGTGCACTGAGCACAGGGCAGTTAGTAGTAATGTTTGCACTGCCCCACTAATCACTGACACTTGTACATTTGAAAGATAATTTAGCTTAGAACAGAGCCTGTGTCAAAGAGTTTGCCTTCTAAGTGAAAATATTACCAACGAGTTCATCCTGTGAGCGAATTCATTGATTAAAGCAATTTTTCTGTTTACAAATCAAACGGATAATATAATCAATCCAACGGAGTACACCCATTTTCTTCGGACTATTGAAAAGTCCCCTAACTAGTGACCACATGTTTGATATCGTAAATATTGCAGAGTTCGAATGAATATCGCTGCACTTATTGAAATATAACGTAAAATCGAATATAAATGTTAGCTTTTGTCCCTTAAAGTTCATAATCGGTGTCTCTCTCTCTCTCTCTCTCTCTCTCTCTCTCTCTCTCTCTCTCTCTCTCTCTCTCTCTCTCTCTCTATTTATATATATATATATATATATATATAATATATATATATATATATATATATATATATATATATATATATATATATATATATTATATAAATATATATATATATATATATATATATATATATATATGTTTATATATATAACATATATAAGTCATATCACATTACCGTGATTCATATACATACATCAAGCTACAAATGTCCTTTAATATCTAATTCGCTCTACCTCGGTATCCATCGACACCTTCAAATCCAGGACGACAGTGAAGCCTTAACCCAACCCGCAACTGCAAGAGGATATAAGTTGATGCCACCTCCCACCTCAAATACCTGTCGCACTCAGGTATTCGTAGTTTTAGAGACTGCATCAAACCCCCTCGTCCTCGGTAGTGTTGTAGTGTTTTTATCCCCACGCAGCCATTATATAAGTCATATCACATTACCGTGATTCATATACATATATCAAGCTAAAAATGTCCTTTAATATCTAATTGGCTCTACCTCGGAATGAATATATTTTCATATATGTTTAACCGAAGGGGAAATTTTTAGGTGATAATAGATTTGCCGGCCAACGGGCACAAACCATTGATACCTTCAAATCCAGGACGACAGTGAATACCTGAGAGCGACAGGTATTTGAGGTGGGAGGCGGCATAAACTTATATTCTCTTGCGGTGGCGGGGTGGGTTAAGGCTTCACTGTCATCCTGGATTTGAAGGTGTTGATGGTTTGTGCGGCAAATCTATTATTGCCTAAAAAATTCCCCTTCGGTTAAACATAAATGAAAATATATTAATTCTGAGGTAGAGCGAACTAGATATTAAAGGACATTTGTTGCTTGATATATGTATATGAATCACGGTAATGTGATACGACTTATGTAATGGATACATGCGGACAAAAGCACTACAACGCTACCGAGAACGAGGGGGTTTGATGCAGTCTCCAAAACTACGAATACCTGAGTGCGACAGGTATTTGAGGTGGGAGGCGGCATAAACTTATATCCTCTTGTGGTGGCGGGGTGGGTTAAGGCTTCACTGTCGTCCTGGATTTGGAAGGTGTCGATGGTTCTAGCCTGTCGGCCGGCAAATCTATTATCGCCTAAAAAATTCCCCTTCAGTTAAATATATATGAAAATATATTAATTCCGAGGTAGAGCGAATTAGATATTAATTAAAGGACATTTGTAGCTTGATATATGTATATGAATCATGGTAATATGATATGACTTATATAATGGCTACGTGCAGACAAAAGCACTACAACACTACCGAGGACGAGGGGGTTTGATGCAGTCTCCAAAACTACGAATACCTGAGTGTGACAGGTATTTGAGGTGGGAGGTGGCATAACCTTATATCCTCTTGCGGTGGCGGGGTGGGTTAAGGCTTCACTGTCGTCCTGGATTTGAAGGTGTCGATGGTTCGTGCCCGTCGGCCGGCAAATCTATTATCGCCTAAAAAATTCCCCTTCGGTTAAACATATATGAAAATATATTAATTCCGAGATAGAGCGAATGAGATATTAAAGGACATTTGTAGCTTGATATATATATATATATATATATATATATATATATATTACACACACTAGTATATATATTTACATGTATTGATTCACCACTAAACAAACTACCTTTATGAACTGGAATCACTCTCGTTGAAATTATTCGAACTTCCAAAAGACTGAAAAGCTGTATAGTAATTCACCATTCTATTGCAAATCTCAACAAGTTCGTCATTCGAGAGAACCCATAAAGGTAATGGACATTTACAGTATCGATCAAGAACACGAATGTTATATAAAAGTTGGTTCAACTTGGCGACAGGAGTCCTTTTTTTTTTCTCCCTCCAGTTTACTCTTTTTTTCTAATATTCATCTTTTATTTTCAAGTTAAATTTAAACTACAAAACTAGTTTTTGACGTGATTCTAGGAAAAGCATCCTGGTTGATGATACGGAAAGTTTGAAAACATCGCCATACATATAAAAGTACGATAATTTTGAATAAAACTGTACGAAGATCTGTAAATCATATCAACATGAACCTCCTCCTAACAGTCCTCAAATTTAAAAAAAAATCACGAACATTCAATGAACCAGTCGAGCATCATATGAAATCGACTTAAAAATTCAACGAATGAATGAGATAGAAAAATGAAAAATAAAGCAACCGAACGGTAAACGAACACGAAGTAAAGAGAGTGTAACCAAAATCCCTTGAGTACGATGCACAGTGATCTGTTCCACGGCATTAACTGTACGAAGACCCTCTCGACCCCCCCCACCCCCCCGACCCACAATCACCCCCTTCCCTACGAGCCTCCAACAATCCACCAGCTTCCTCTAGTCCCTTTTTTAACTAAAAAGGTTTAGTCACTTTTTGCGGTTTTCTTATCCAGCCCGCCGAAAATGATTACGAACAAATGCGTGAGTGCACGGTCGGGATCCCGCAAGGGGAGAGAAATGGAGATATACCGAGAATCCTCGATGATTGTCACGGCTGCCCGTCCCCACGCTGAGATGCTGCTGGTGGTGGTAAAATGGATGCACGTACATAAAGTTCGATTGTGTGTGTGCATATATATATATATATATATATATATATATATATATATATATATATATGTGTGTGTGTGTGTGTGTGTGTGTATATATATAATATATATATATATATATATATATATATATATATATATATATATATATAATATATATATATATATATATATATATATATATATATATATACACACACACACTACATATATATATATATATATATATATATATATATATATATATGTATATATATATATATATATTATATATGTAATATATATATATATTATAGTCTCAGTAATTGGGCGGCTACTTGGAAATCTTAGCTTGATGAAATAATAGTGCCAAGACTAGGAAGAACATTTTCTTTAATTATTTACGAGCTTTCGAGGTTTAAAACCTCATCTTCAGGCTGAAAAATGACAAGATGAGAAATCACTAAAAAAAATTACATTAAAATGAATTGTCTGATTAAAAGCTTCAGTAAAAACATAAAATAAAACGAACATCACATATAAACTAAAAATTAAATTAAAAATTACGAAAAAACTAAAACAAAACGCAAAACATACAAAAGCAGAAATAAAAATAAATAAAAAAAAATTATATGAAAGGCAAACAAACTACCACACTCAAAAATAAAATGGCTAACGACCCACTTTGTGTACCTACTATGAAACTATATGATAGCTAGTTGAATACCGGACGAGCTGTTGTTCAAATGAAACCGGAATTGAACAACAACTCGTCCGGTATTCAACTAGCTATCATATAGTTTCATAGTAGGTACACGAAGTGGGTCGTTAGTCATTTTATTTTTGAGTGTGGTAGTTTGTTTTACCTTTCATATTATTTTTATTTTTATTTCTGCATTTGTATATTTTGCGTTTTGTTTAGTTAGTTTCGTAATTTTTAATTTTTGTTTGTATGTGATGTTCGTTTTATTTTATGTTTTTACTGAAGCTTTTAATCAGACAATTCATTTTAATGTACTTTTTTTTGTGATTTCTCATCCTTGTCATTTTTTCAGCCTGAAGATGAGGTTTTAAAACTCGAAAGCGTAATATTAAAGAATTTTTCTTCTAGTCTTGGCACTATTATTTATCATCAACTCTCTCTCTCTCTCTTCTCTCTCTCTCTCGCTCTCTCTCTCTCCTCTCTCTCTATATATATATATATATATATATTATATATATATATATATATATAGAGCTTGATGATAAATAATAGTGCCAAGACTAGGAAGAAAATTCTTTAATATTACGCTTTCGAGTTTTAAAACCTATATATATATATATATATATATATATATATATATATATATCTATATATATATATATATATATATATATATATATATATATATATATATATATATATAACCTCTAGCAAATGAATAACAATGTGCTATAATACACAGACACTGGTTTGCTTCAAATTGTATGTGAATAAAAGGGAAAGATATTGCATATCATTGCTTTACAAGGATACAATTATATTATATATATATATATATTAATATATATATATATATATATAATGTGTGTATAACTGAATCAAGAAAGTTTGGAACGCGATAGTACATAAATAAAGGTAATAAGCCATGAAGGAAAGATGCAGCTCCTCCGTTGTTTATCTTTCCTTCGTGGCTTATACCTATATATAGTATATACTATATATATATTATATATATATATATATAATATATATATATATATATATATGATATACGTATATATTTATATATATATATATGTATATATGTATATGTATATATATATATATTATATATATATAGATGTATTATATATATATATATATATATATATATATATATATATATATATCTATATATTGCAAACAATTAAACGTCCCCATCAATGAAACTAACGCATAAAAAAACGTAACACGCTACTCTTTGATTCGAGAACATTTTATCATCGCCTTGGTGTCTATGCACGGAACACTGTCTGTCAGAAAAAGACAAAACAAAACAAAAAAATCTCCCAACCCCAAAAAATCCATCAAAAACAAAAGGCGCCCCCCCCCCAAAAAAAAAAAAAAAAAAAAAGAAGAAAAAAAGACCGTATAATATAAATATAGATTTGCAGGCTGGAAATGGCCAAGGCTGACGTAGTGAAATTCACATCCCTTTGATTTCTATAAAAGACGGCCAAGCCGAACCATTTTCACGCTCATGTTATTGTCCTGGTGAGATCGGCTCGACAATGGCTATATCTGTATATATATACGCTCCCGGGCTCTGCGATGCTCAACGCTCATGCCGAGCCGGATGCCATCGGCTAAAATGCTCAGCTCGGAGTGGCTAAAAAACACTAACGCCCCCCTTTTTTTCAAAGGGGGGAAAGGGAGGGGAGGGGAAGGGAGGAGAGGGGGAAGGGGTTTGGAGACGCAAATAGGTTAGTTAAAGCACTTTCCCCCGCCTTTTTTTTTATATATATTTTTACGAGTTGGGTGCGGGTTTGGAGAAGCATAGAGATTACTTAATATACAAACCCCCCCCTCCCTTTTTATATTGCTTTTAGGGTGGAGTGGCGGGTTTGGAGACGCCTATAGGTTAGTCAAAGCTCCCTTTTTTTAGGGGGTGGGGGAATAGGAGACGCCTATAGATTAGTCAAAACTCTCCACTCCTCCTTTTTTTTTTTTTTAGTAAGGGGGAAGGGTGAGGGCTTTGGTGACGCCAATAGGTCGTGCATTTCTGTGTCTTTTGTTGCCCGGACCCGGAGGAATGCAAGGTGTAAGAGAGTCGGGACTTAGAACATAATAGAATATAGAATTTACGTCAGTGGTTCTCAAAGTGGGGGTAATCACCCCCGTGGGGTTAATAAATCCGTTTCTGTGGGGTAACGAGGCACTTTCTAAAAGTAATAGTCTTTGGAGGTAAAATTCAGTAAATTTAGAAATGATACTAATAACTAAATGAATAAACAAATAAATGAATTAATTAATTAATAACACAGAAGAAAATTGAATCTATTTACTTCTGTGTTAAGCATTTCAATATTTTTCTTTCTTTTATATTATAACCTTACGTAACTATACAAACAAATTTGAGAACCACTAATTTAGGCCAAAGGCCAAGAACTTGGACCTACGAGGTCATTCACCGCTGAAACGGTAATTGAGAATAAACATTTTTGAAAGGTGTAACAGAAGGCAAAGCTCGCAGTTGCACTAGGCATCAATTGTTAAGATGGGTGGAAAGTAAGATAGAAGAGAGAGAATATGAAAGGGGGTACAAGGAATGAAAGGGGTTGCAGCTAAGGCAGAAGGGACGCTGCAATGAACCATAAGTAATGCCTACAGTGCACCTCATGAGGTGCACTGACGGTACTAGTGCCCTAAGGAGAGAGGTTAACCTTAATCCTGAAGAATGCAATTGTTTCATATGCTTGACTCTGCACTGTTAGAATACTTTTATTTATTTTTAAAGACAAAAAGGCCTTTGGGATGGGAAACTCGGTGTTCTGAAGCACCCAAAACCCTAGAGAAATTTGACCTATGAGTTGGAATAAAAACATAATACAGAACTTAGGGAAAACGAAGCAAAAAAGAAAGTACCAAGGCCATTAAATTGAGCGACGTAGTAATACTTTTATTCCTCTGTTTTACTCAACAGTAAACGAATCTTTCATTTTTAAAATGTGTTTGCTGCAGGTATCATTTAAAATTCAGCAATCATAAAACTTGCGTTTTTAAAAATTGCAGGTCTAGAACTAAAGGTGTTCTACTTACTAGGCGATTTGTAAATAAAAGGCATTATATTTAAGAGAGAGAGAAAGACAGACAGAAAGAGAGAGAGAGACACACAGAGAGAGAGAGAGTATAAATGTGCAACAATTATACCTGGTATGGATTTCATCACATTGTGAGAGAGAGAGAGAGAGAGAGAGAGAGAGAGAGAGAGAGAGAGAGAGAGAGAGAGAGAGAATAAATGTGCAACAATGATACCTGGTATGGATTTCATTACATTGTGAGAGAGAGAGAGAGAGAGAGAGAGAGAGAGAGAGAGAGAATAAATGTGCAACAATGATACCTGGTATGGATTTCATTACATTGTGTGTGTGTGAGAGAGAGAGAGAGAGAGAGAGAGAGAGATACCTGGTATGGATTTCATTACAATTTGGGAGAGAGAGAAGAAAAATGACTCAGTTATATTACTGACTAAGAATAAAGACAATGTGACTGATGAGACGAGACGCAGAAACTGAATATAAAAGCCAACCGAGTCGACGTTTCCGACTCCCAAGAGACACTTTCGAGAGCAAACGATCGAAATTTATGAATATATGATTCCACCCCCTTGAATAGGGTCGTTTGTCATCCCGATCCGCTCCATTCGGAAACCGCCTACATCTGTCCACCTCCTCTAACCGCTCGTGAAGATGTCCAACCGAGTATGAAATCTCGTGTTCTCGATTTACGAAGCTCTGTTTAGTCTTTTTTAGAGCACCATTAGGCGCTGCTGCCAGGCTGACCGACCAGGGAGGACCCTGTTCATTCAACCCTCTCGAGATTGATGTCGATTCGCGTGGGACTCACAGATGGTGTTGCCACCATTAAAAAAAAAAAAATCAAAATCGAGTTGATCTTTTGATGAGAATGAAGACAGCACCTCAGATGCCAGGCGTTATTCTACACATTCTTCGGTGTCAGAATAATTCCAACTTGTCTCACTGTAATTTTCTTTTGTCAAATGATTCCACAATGAATACTCGAAGAATCTTCTAAATTAAATTTTCCTCCTAGAGACTTCGCTCCTCAGTCATATTATTTGTTATTTCTGTGTCTTTCACTTCGCTTTACTTATTTCCTTTTTTTTTTAAGATCTGTTTCCTGTCAATAAAGTAACTCCCCAGCCATCGTATGGGATTGGGAGTATGTACGATACCCATTCAAAGCCGAGTCAACTGGTTGCAGAAAGCTGGGATCAAACCAAGGACCTTTCAGATGAGTCACTAGCACTCGCTTACTGAGTTAAACCAACTTGTTCCCTACATGGCCGCAAGATCATACACAACTTCATCTCTGTCGCTGATATTGGCTACTAAAAACTCTAGATTTCGATGGAAGAAGCAAGAGATTCCTGAAAATTCAGGCATTTGAAGTCCGACTCTTAATCTAGACAACAGTTGCGTGAACATTCATATGTACAACGTAGAAAAGTTGTTTAAAACGTCATCTATACTAACGTACAATAATGGGCACATACGTGGCAAAGATCTCTGACCGGGAGAAAAATGTTTTTGCGTGTATGTCATTTCAAGCATCCAAAATGCGAGTTCGAACCACCTGAAGCAGGAATTCATAAAGTAAATGCAAACAAACGTTCTAAATCAATTGCAAATTATTATTCATTGCATACTTTCCGTGGATCTCAACTTAAGCTGCTATGACAAATAAGAATTTTCATTGCTGTAGGAAACTGAAAAGGCTTCCCATTCTCATTAAATTTTAAAGCTACACTCAGTATGCAAGAAATTATAGTACAGTTGATTTGGAAGCTTTTTTTATTGCAACCCTACATATATTATATATATATATATAATATATATATATATATATATATATATATATATATATATTATATATTATATATATATAACTGGTAAAAATGTTCTGTAACAACAGAATTCCATCTAATAAAAGGAGCCCATAAAAACACCAAAATATAGAGAAAAAAGTACTATATTTCAGAGACTGCTGTCTCCCTCTTCAGGTAGATGATGAGAAAAGTTTACAGAAAAGGTGGTATTTATACCAAGAGGTACCATCCACAAACAAGCCATTTTAAGTCACCCCCGCTGATAATCTTCCTTTAATATTAGATATATATATATATATATATATATATATATATATATATATTATATATATATATATATATATTATATACACACACATATTAAAAACCCAAAAAAGTGTACCTATTCCTAGGAATAGATTCCATATACTTTCCTTCTTTCAGGTTCTCACCTTTGACCTTAAAAGGTCAAACTTGCCAATCTTGAGTTAGTGGTAAACTTAATTATTAGCGCATTAACTCCCGAAATCTCGATCTTTCATAAAAGGGAACAAACAGTCAACTCTGGGATAATTTTCCCCAACCGTCCACCATCTTGAGGACTTTTTATAATTAAATTATGTTCAAAGTCCCATCAAATTCCATCTCCTCGTTCTTGAGACATTCTGTTATCACACACACACACACACACACACACGCTGAGGAAAAAAAGTATTGCAAAAGCGTGGAAAAATAACATTCTTGGAACAGACAAAATTATTTAAAGCTAAAATAAAAGAAAAATTCCACCAAAAGTCCCTCCGCCAATTTCTTTTCAGCGAAAAATTCTCGATTATCATTCTTCATTGAAAAATAAATCCTGTACAAACTTATTACGAACCCTCCTTGACATACACGACTGAATCCTGTCACAAACTCAGCTCATGGCGCCATGCACGTATAACTCCCTTTTTATTCTCTTTCTCTCTCTCTCTCTTTTTTTTTTCTATTTATTTTTTTTCTTTTACGAGTTCCAACCCGCCCACACTTAACTGTTTTGGTCGCATCTCTCTCTCTCTCTCTCTCTCTCTCTCTCTATAATATATATATATATATATTCTTTTTTTCTCTGGCAACCGCCCCCCCCCTTTTTTAAGAGTTCCCGCCTACTCTTAACTGTTTTGGTCGTATCTCTCTCTCTCTCTCTCTCTCTCTCTCTCTCTCTCTCTCTCTCCTCTCCGCTTCCCGTTTTGTGAAAACTCTCCGGCGTTGATTCAATTCTCGCGAGAAGAAAGGGAGAAGGAGAAGAGATTTGTTAATCGTGTGAAGAGACCGTAAAGGCAATTATTTGCGGGACAAAATACGCAGACAGTGGTCGCAACAAAAGCAAACAGCTTTGGCAAACAGAAAGGAACCGGGGTAGGGGGAAGGGACCCCAAACTCGCCCACCCCCCTCCCCCTTTACCTTCCAGTCACCTCTTTCCAGAAAAAAAATAGAAAAATAAGAGGAAAAATCCGGGAAATAAATGAAGTGGTTGAATAAATGCCCACAATACGATAGAGATACATGTATGATGTATGCTCAGCGTGCGACCACATACATCCATACATACACTATGCACACACAGCGTACAACGAAGAGGCATACACATTCACGCAAGCATACAAGCAACAGCTCTGGACGCGATGCGGCCACATTCCTGGAACGTAGGTAGCCCGAGATTGGAAAACAAGAGAAAAAAAAACTTTTTTTTGCTGCATTCATCTTCCCTTTTATTCACCATTTTTCCTCTCTCTCTCTCTCTCTCTCTCTCTCTCTCTCTCTCTCTCTGTCGCAATCGCTGTTTCTGCTGGAAAGCAACGTTGTCGTATCAGCGTCATCTGTGGGTCCCCAAAACAACCAATCGGTGCAACGTTACACTTCATTTTCGACCAATCAGCGAGGCCGCGCGCATGTCGACTTAACGCTCTTCTTTTGCTATGGCGCTTGCCCGTTGCAACGAGAGAGAGAGAGAGAGAGAGATAATGATTCATTGAGGTACTTTCTTCGAACCAACATAGAAGAATCATTAGATCATTAGCAGCACTGAAATTCAGAAGATTCTTACGGGTTACTCAAATTAACGTTAGCAAATAAAAAGAAGCAATGAAACTAATACTTGTATTTCCAAAAAGTTGAAATGCCTCTTGACATACTTTGTTCTTGATGTAGTACTTAGCACGTCGTTGTGTTGTATTAGCAATCTCCACTTTGACATCCTAACTTTCCCGAGTGTCCAACATCTCCGTTGGTATTCTCTTTCTTCCATATGACTTTTCACGCACTCTAACAAACCTTTCAAACCTCCTTACTCTGTTTCCCTGTCAGCGCTGAATGACCTCACAGGTCCCAGCGCTTAGCCTTTGTCCAAAATTCGACACTCCAGTTCTAACATCTTTCGATACAATTCCCACTGAAGTCTTTGAAACGCAGTAGGAAATTCGTGGAGACTTTCCTTTCTTCCAATTTAGCTTAGCTTCTGAAGTTGAGTGCATTATACCTCGATTCATTATGCCTCAGTTCGTCTAAGCCCTAAATTAAGCGAATAGTTGTTTGTTAAGTCGACTGTTGTTGGTTGT
>NC_087211.1:47188160-47255660 GCF_015104395.2 Macrobrachium nipponense | reverse complement strand
GCAATTAAGACTTAACTCGTTTTCTTTGCCTATTTTCAAATAATCATAGTAAAGGAACCAGAAAATAAGTCCATTCAATATGGAATGGAAGATAGAGTTTAGCCCAAGGACCAAGCAATGGGACCTATGAGGTCATTCAGCTCTGGAAAGGAAATTGACAGTAGGTAATTTTGAAAGGTGTAACAGGAGGAAAACCTCAAAGCAGTTGCACTATGAAATAATTGTCAGGAGTGGGTGGCTAGCAAGATGGAAGAAAGATAATATGAATGGAGGTGCAGTAAAAGGAATGAAAAGGGTTGCAGCTAGGGGCCGAAGAGACGCTGCAAAGAACCTTGAATAATACCTACAGTACAAGTCATGCTCGTGTGCCGGTGAATGCAATGTTAAATACTCTGAATTTTATCATGAGCTTCAAAGGGCCTCAGCAACAATTCGCTCCTAAACCGGAACTTTCAATAAAAAAAAAACTGTTTTCAATTTTCTTATCAAGGAGTATATACAAAGAAGTGCATTTTTTCCCTGGAAGATAAAACAAGACAATTGAATGCCATCAGTCAAGAGCCAGTTCTCATCAGTGCTTCAGGTTTCTTTCACTCTTTATTAATTTTCTTCTTTTCTAGTTTTCTGTAAAAAAAAACTATTGGGCTTTGTTTGTCTGTCTGTCCGGCCTCAGGTCTAAAAATCTACCGAAGCTAGAGGGCTGCAAATTGGTATGTTGATCATCCACCCTCCAATCATCAAACATACCACATTTCAGCCTTCTAGCCCCAGTAGTTTTCATTTTATTTAAGGTTAAATTTAGCCATGATCGTGCGTCTGGCACTGCAGAGTCCAAATTCGGAGGCGTCTTCCCCTGACCGCATCTCCGGAGCAGCTGAGCGCTCCCCGGTCGTAGCTGGGAGTTTCATACAGCAACACACCGAGAATTTCATAAAGCCATAAAGCATTATACTCGGCGCATTTTTTCCTTGTTTACATTTGCGTCGAAATATTTTTGCCAGCTTTTCCTGTTCCCGTCCATCGGCGTATGAAAAAACACATGATCTCGCCGATGCAAACAGAACCTGGCATCAAAACAATCCATTTCACTATGAAAAAGAACTATAGCTGTTTGATATAAACAAAGTACTTGCTGAGCTAACAAAAGTTACCTAATTTAGCCTGGAAAACAAACAATTCCGCTTGGTTTTTTCATAGTTTCAGTTGAGCTTCCCTTTTTATAGATGAAACTTTCAGGAATACCTCACGGTGTTGGGGCCAAATTTATTTTGTTGAGGGAGGAATGTGTTTTCGGTCACATTCGTCAAAAACCACAGCCATATTTTAAGCCAAATTTCAAATTATGTCAGTTTTAATAACATTAGAAATAACTGAGACATAAACTTGACTAAAAACAGAAAGAAGTGAGTTGTCAATAACATATTATTTCAGTATGTAATAAAATAATAATAATTTATCAACACCTGCTGAATTCTATTGAAACCAAACTTGATTGATGTAAAACCTGTTACTGAAACAGTCTTGACTGAAATACAATGAAATATGGTTTGGATAACAATGGTATGCATCCCAACAACATTAAGAAGCTAAACTCAAATACGGTCATTTTTCCTTTGAAGTATAATAGCTACAGCGAAATGCAATTTAGATAACTTGTCTGAAAACTAAACCATAGGCTAATGAAAGCTATATTCGTTCTGAATGGCTATAGTCTATGTCTCAAATGAAGCATATATATTGACAGTTAAACCTATTACGCGAAATAGAGATTTTGCAATAGCGTTCAAATGAAAGTAAAGTAATAATTGAAGCCAAATCTAACGACTGACGAGGTAAACTAGAACGAATGAGAGGACTATATCATGTTCAACCGAAATCATAATTCTAAATCGAATTAAGGAAAATTACTGAAACCAAAACTCACTCGAAGTTGAGAGAAATGTGTTTTGGTTAATTCATGTTCGTAAGTGACCAGAACCAAGATTTCAGCCAAAATCTAACTGTATCCATCCTTGTTTGTAATCAAAAACAAAAACAAAAACAAAACATTTTCAGCCAGAACTGCATTAAAATAAAGTAATGGGTTTTCAGTAACCCTCGACTGAATCCTAAGCCATTATCTAATATCCAAATCTGCTAAAACTATAGTAGATTCACATCAACCGTGCATTTGATGCCTAGGCCAGTCCCTGACGACGTTCCTGATTGGCTATTGATAAGCCAATCACAGGGCTGGAAACACTCAGTCTCTCTCAAGAGTTCAAATGGGTAGGATCTATGTTCCACCTCTCCTGAGGGATACGTCTTTCAAAAGTATCTCTCAGGGGAGGTGGAACATACATCCTGCCTCTGTGAACTCTCTCGAGAGAGACTGAGAGTTTCCTGTCCTGTGACTGGCTTATCAACAGCCAATCAGGAGCGTCGTAAGGGACTGGGCCAGACATCAAATGCACGGTTGATGTGAATCTACTATAGTCTTCATTGAAACCGAAACGTAACACAAGTAAATTTTTACTTCGGTTAGGTTTTGGCTTTGGGTAACTTTCATGTGATACTAAATCAGTACATGAAGCCAAAATCAACTTCAAGTTAAGTTCTAATTACAAAGGCTTGTCGAAATCAAAATAAATCGTTAACTGGAACAGGAAGAAATGTATACTTGTTGACCTTTGTTTGGCTGAAACCAAAATGACATACAAGTAAGAAACTGAATTGGCAATAACCCCAATTGGAACAATTGCAGATACTTTAAAACCTTCGGTACGAAGACGGCAAAATCGAGACTGAATCAGGAATTGCTTTGACTGAATCCAGATTTTAAGTTGAAACGGTGACCTTAACTGTTTAGAGGGAAAAGTAAATGGAATTAAAATGTGATCAAATTCAAATTTTAATTCCAAACAATACACATTCTTTTGCCATTTGAGCTTATCCTTCTTGATTTATTTTCTCATGACTAAGCCTTTCTTCAATCCCAAAATGGATTTTCCTGATACTTGTGACTTTCCTGACGTGGCTTTATCTAACTCTTTTGACCTTTTCATCCATCTTCATTTAGTTTTGCGAGTCTTGTTGCTCTCCATTCTTCCTGATTTAGTTTTCCTGGCCTCCCGTGACCTTCTCAACTTCCTGATTTATTGTCCAAGAGTCGTGCAAACCTTCCATTCAACCTGATTTAGTTTTCCCTGATATTCGTAAACTTCCAACCACCCTGATTTTGTTTTCCCTGATTCTTGTAACCTGCTAGGATCTTAATATAGTATTCCTCTGGTCGTGCAGATATCTACACTTTCTGATTTAGTTTTTATTATCACTTATATTCTTCCATACACCAGACCTAGATTTTCCTATCACTTACAGCCTACCATACACCATATCTAGTTTTTCCTATCACTGATCTAGTTTTCTATAACTCAGGTTGCCTTTCCTGAATAACATAACTGTCTTTACCTCAGAGGCAGGTTTGTGGCTTCAATAGGGTCGAGACCCATTCTACCTTTCCTCCTATTCCTTTCTTCTTTTGAAATGGGCTGGAAGAGGCAGGATGTAGACCATCCCGTCGGCCTCTAGATAAAAATCCTAATTTTAACTCATTTCTAGATAAAACAAATTGATGGTAAAGCCTACTTGAGACACAAATAAATAAAAATAACACATGGAATTAAAAATCGATTTGAAAAGAAAATGAGTTGAAAATTAAATCTTAAATGAATGAATGGATGGATGGATGGATTATGAAATTTAGGGATAAGCCCAAGCACTGGGACCTATAATGGTCATTCAGCGCCGTAATGGAATGAAATGAATAATCTGATAATTAATGAAATGTAATTGAACGTGATGACAATCTGATGTGAATGAAACTTAAAACCTTATTTCATTAAAAAAATAAAAAATAAATAAAATAAAAAAATATTTTTTTTATATTAAAATACAATTTAAAATGAATGAAAGCTAAGTAAAGCTTGCACACGATTTAAAATTCAAATCGAAACATAACTTTAGCTTTCTGTAAGAAAAAAAAAATAACTATTGAAATGGCTTTCTCTAACCGTCCGCCCTCAGATCTTAAAAACTAATGAGGCTAGAGCGCTGCAAATTGGTATGTTGATCATCCATCCTCCAATCACAAAATTTGCTAAATTGTAACCCTCTAATCTCAGTAGTTTTCATTTGTTATAAGGTTAATTTTGGTCATAATCATACTCCTGGCAGCGCTATGGGTACCAACAACATAGGCCACCACCGGACAGTGGCTGAGTTTCATGGGCCGCGGCTAAGCGTACCAGACATAAAACTCGGTTGCGCCGAAGAAACTTTGGGGTATTTTTTGCTGGCTTATTTACGACCAATGCCTTCAATAAAACTAAATTCGAATTTAGCATGAAGTGCCACTCAGACCGAAATCTTAGCAGTAATCAAAATCTTAACTTAAACCGAACTCGCGCTTCAGTTTAAATAATGAAACTTCTTCAAATCGAAAATTTACTGGAACTGCAGACTTATTTCTTGACTGAAAATACCACAGTTCGGTCCTTTACAGAAACTACAGCAGTGATTGAAAACTACCGTGACGCTGCCAACCCAAAATCAACAGCAACCAGTATCGCAAGGTGAATCTGGTATCTCCAATAGAAAGAAAACCTTACCTGAGGCCAAGATGCAATCGCTATTGAAAACTTAAAAAAAAATGAAAACAAATCCTTGACTTAAACCGAAGACTGTGATGTGACCAAAAGCAAAGAAGAGTGGATAACTATACTCAAGATTATAAACTAACCGAAATGGTCACATGAATCAAAATCTTTAGAGACAAAATCTATGATTTCACAAAAATTTTAAGTTGTATAAAAGCTTAACTAAATTATTGCTTAACCTAAGATTTGACTATTAGCAAAATATATTATACTTTTTTTTTATTTGTATAACAACTTAATTAGATTAAGAGCTTCAACCAAGATAAAACCAAAGACCCAACCAGAACCCGAACCAAAATGTTCAAAACATGAATTCAAAACTTTAAACTAGAAACTAAATATGAGTTGGAGACAAACGTTTAATTGGCGTCTGACTGACGACATTGCTCATCACTGGAACTCTGGAACATCAAAGTACCCTCTCCTGGAACATCCAGTTCTCTCCGCCTGGAACATCCAGTTTTCTCCCTGGAAGAACATCCAGTATCAACGGCAATGACCTTTAAACCTTCTCTCTCTCTCTCTCTCTCTCTCTCTCTCTCTCTCTCTCTCTCCAGTGACACGACAGTGTGAAAGGTAAAATTCAGATTTCATTCACTAAAGGTACCGCCTATTGCAAAGAAGCAGTAAAAAAAAAAGGAGGCGGGGGGAGGGAGAGGGTACAGGGAGGGAGGAGGGGGCCGATGGGGTGTTGGTTGTTTTTTGGTTGGGGGATGTGGGGGGAGGGGGAAGGGGGCCCGTTTGGCCTTGTTTTTTTTGCTGGGTTTTTTTTTGGATTTGTTTTTTTTTGGGGTTTTTTTTTTGAGGGGGTTAAGGGGGGGTTTTTTGCTGTAGGAGGGAGTCTTACCTGTGCAATAAGTTGTCGCGCTTAATTAGTCGTCATGCACGTAACCTCTCACCATTCTCTCCCTCGCCTCGCCTTCCCCTTCACCGCCCCCTCCCCTGCTCCCCCTCCCCTCCCCTCCCCCCAGCAAGTATCTCCTCCCACAGTAGGTCAAAGAACAGAGCAACCAAGTCAAATGTCTCGGGGAAAATGTTTGTTGTAGCCCGTCTCTCTCTCTCTCTCTCTCTCTCTCTCTCTCTCTCTATTGAAGGGGACCTCTTCTTGTTTCTTGTTCCTGTTCTGGAAGCATCAGTCAATGGAATGAACCGACGAACCTCTTACGTGCTTGCGTTTTGAATCCCAAGGGTCGCTTACCCCTCTCATTCTTCTTCATCTTCTCCACTACAGGTCGGCTTTTAAAATGCCGTTTCACGTGGTTTTCTTCATCTTCTTCCTTTTCTTCTTCTTCTTCTTCTCGTGAGTCTTACTACTCATCCAGTGTCACAGTGGGATCGCGGCGAACATCCAGGAAACCGTAGGAACCCTTCCATGACTAATTTCTTTTTTTTCTTCTTTTTTTCATTGGGTTTATCCACTCGAGCACACTGCTTAGGAAATGAAAACGATTTCGCGCCCAGATTCACTCTCCTCCTCCTCCTCCTCCTCCTCCTCCTCCGCCCCTCCTCCTCCTCCTCCTCCTCCTCCTCCTCCTCCTCCTGATGAACAACGGAATGTCGTCAATGGGTCCCCAGCGAGTTAAACTAAGTTTAGCCAAATGAGGGGAAATGAAAACGTATATCCGATGTCCCCGCTAACGCCATCTTGATAAATTCCAAAAACTCTGTTCTCATCAAAGTAAAAGTAAAGTAAAAAGTAGAGCGAATGAAATCCATACGTATGGCTAAAGAAATATAGATCATTCATTACCAGGAAATAGGAAAGGTAGCTAAATAAACGGCAAATATAATGATTAGATAGGTTAAAGTTGTAAAGTGTGATCGTTTTCTCATTAGAGCTGAAACAAACAGTAAGCAAATCTAATACATATGACTGAAAAAATACGAATCATTCACTACCATGCAATAAATGAATACACGGTGATGAAATAGGTTATATATATATATATATATATATATATATATATATATATATATATATATATATATATATATATATATATATATATATATATATGTAAGGATCTTTAGCTGGAAATAAAACTGACAAAACGGACGATGAAAATTAATAAGAGGACGGGAAGAATTGAACATTTCACGCCACTACGAGATAACAGTTTCTGTCAATCGTGAGATTCAGGGGAAGTATTTTTTTTATCTTTCTTTTTTTTTTACTATTCAAAGAGAAATCTAGTCAGTTTTTCTCGCGATTTCAGGAACTCCAAACTTTTATTTTTATGTTTTGCACGAGACTGGGAAAAAAAGAAATCGCCGACCTCATCTTTATCTGTCTATATTTCCTAAATATAAAATCATTCTTTTTTTTTAATTCCACAAGCATACTTTCCTATCAATCTGTCTCCTCAAGCTGTAAGGAAATGATCTACCTATGGATCTCAAACTATCAATAACTATCTATCAATCTAACTATTCTAAGCTGGGAATAATTCTATCCATCAAGTAGAATTATCTATATCAAACTAAAAAATGTATATTTTATTTTGCAATTGAATACCATTCAAAATGAGATGATGATAACTGCCGTAATTCAAAATGAAATGAAGATAACTGCTGCAATAACCCTTGAGGGTTAAAAACTAAGAGGGTAGTCGAGAAAAGTAATAAACGGGTCTTGAAATGCAATTACAGTTATTGCATACAAGGCGTGATCAACCTCCATCTTACTCGGGGCACGTGCTCAGATCTATGGTCAAATAGAGCGTTGTTTCACCAACGAAAATCAAAATAAATACCCTATATTTTATTGAAAATAATTGTTCTGGACTGTTAAGCATGCAGATTATTTATTTTTTTACATTTTTATTCTAGTAACTAAATCATAAATATCCGAAAATTCATGTATCTTTCACTCGACGCAACACTCCTTTTTCAGACATTTTTAGGCTCTTCCATAGACCTTTCATATCCCCCAAACAAGAACAACGACATTAAAGTATTGTAAATTTATAATTAAGATGTGTATTTTATTGACTTTAAATATACATGTAGAAGGTATGTAGTAAGTATATATATATATACATATATACTATATATATATATATATATATATATATATATATATATCTATATATATATATATAGGGACATACATCATATATATATGTATATATGTTTTATGTATGTAGTATATTATATATCATATATACTATCTATATATATATATATATATATATATATATATATATATAGACATACATATATATATGTATATAGTATGTATGTATGTACGTGTGTCTATGTGCGTGTGCTTGAAATCACAGGTACCACGTGATCTAACGATGCAAATACCAAAGAAGAAAAATAAATACTGGATACAAATTCTGATCGATTTTTCATGATTTTGTGAAGACATCTAAGAGAAGACTTGATACACACAAGTAGGAGTTTGATTTCCATGTGTTAATGGGACAGTGTAAACGAAAATGCACATGGCTAAAAAAATAAAAAAAATAAAAAACATACAATTATAAAATAGAATAGCCGATTCCAAGAATCCACTGGGCAACCATAGTTAATCATTTGGGGTCGTCAACCTGTCTTCCAAGCATGTCATCAACACCAACATTCTTCGAAAACTTATCACATACGTGCTGCTTTTCCAAATAAAATACTATAGTTGATTCACATCAACCGTGCATTTGATATCTAGGCCAGTCCCTTACGACGCTCCTGATGGCCTGTTGATAAGCCAGTCACAGGGCTGGAAACTCTCAGTCTCTCTCGAGAGAGCTCACATGGGTAGAATCTATGTCCCATCTCTCTTTAGGAATACATCTTTCAAAAGTATCCTCGGGAAAGGTGGAACATAGATCCTACCCATGTGAACTCTCTCTCGAGAGAGGCTGAGAGTTTCTAGCCCTATCATTGGCTTGTCAACAGCCAATCAGGAGCGTCGTAAGGGACTGGGCTAGGCATCAAATGCACGGTTGATGTGAATCTACTATAGTCATAAAAATTTCCAGAGTCAGTTCACGTTAATTATGTGAGGTCTTTTGAGAGACAACCTTAGGGACAACTGAATGCTGTGGCTGATTTGTCTAAATTTGACGGGTATAGTTGAATTGAATATAGAATTTAGGCCAAAGTCCAAGTTCTGGTCATTCAGTGCTGAAATGGAAATTAACGGTTAAAGGCATGAAAGGTGTAACAGGAGGAAAAACTCGCAGTTGCACTATGAATCAATTGTTTGGCGAGGGTAGAGAGCAAGATGGAGGAAAGAGAATATGATAGGAGGTAAAGTAAAAGGAATAAAAGGGGTTGCAGCTAGGGGCCGAAGGCACGCTGTAAAGAACCTTAAGTAATACCTACAGTGCATCGCATGAGGTGCACTGACGGCACTAACCGCCCCTGCGGGAAATTTGACGGATATAGACGAATGGCCTTCAAAAGGAACATCGGTTCGTATGACGTCAGTGACCGCGACCTTTGAAAGGTCAATGTGCGCGCTGGCCAACCTGTTATTTATATGGACCTTGCGCATCACGAACAGGTTGAATACAAGTCAGTGACCCTAAGTGAAGATCGAATCTTTGACAAATACTGGATGCAAAGCGCTGGTTAGGAGGACTACCAATATACCGTTGACTTGTATTCAAACTTGTTTGTGATGTTTGTGTGCGATAAGTTGCCGACGAATGTTGGTGAAATGTTTTACCCTTAGGTAATGAAATTAATTTAGCATTGTCCTCCAGTGAAGAATAGCTTCGAAATAAATGGAAGGACTTAGTAGTATGAAGAAGTAAAGTGACATTTCCAGCGAAGCTATGAATATAATCAAAGGATTTACTTTCACAAATATTAAAAAGATGACACTCAAAATTGTCCCAAACAGATTAACGTTAGCTTTAAATAAACTAAAATGTACAAAAGCAAAAGTTGAGAAAACTGGTGCATTGGCACTCTTAGATGAACGTGATTATGGGGAGAAAATAACATTCTTTCAGGTGATGAAAACAAATAAAAAGACAGTGAAAATGTTACTGAAAACAAATTTACATATAAAAAAATTTGTTGTAAGTTTAATTTATGTAAACAATAGTAAGAGCAAATATTTTCGCTTTTCCAGTTATTCGTTTTGTTGCATAATACCTTGTTCTTATCCTTAACCGAATGCGGCAGCCATTTCTGATGCAAATATAAAGAAAAATATAGCCGGATACGTCATTCTCATATTTGTGGAATTGAGTTATCTGTAAAGAAAGTGTCAATTTGAATTCAAGGGAAAATATTATTCTCAAAAGCTTATTATGGCCATGGGATATCCCATTTATAAAGCTTTGAGCAATCAGTCCATGGATTTATTGAAAGCGGAATATCAAGCAAAATTTATTCCGCGAATCGTAGTATATAATTTATGCATGCTGACGACAGTATGCATTATTTGGATACAACTACGAAAAGACAAATGCTGTCAATAGTAAATCAGTTTAATGATGTCATCGACAGTTCAAAAATAAGATGGAAAAAGACTGCAGTTTACCCTTTTTGAATTTCCTAATACACAGATGCTTCCATACTTTAAATTTAGTTTATACAGAAAAGCTATGGATTTTTATTGATACCACGGCGACGAAAGATATTGGGTTCCTCATTCATGTCCTCAAAAGAATAAAGGTATGTAACCCTGATGTATTGATGATGAAACAATTGAGATTAGGAGTAGAAGCAATAATTTAAAATATCTTCGTATTGTATTGTACTTGATAATGTATATATACATATATATATATATATATATATATATATATATATATATATATATATATTCAGTTGTATTCCACATAGGAAAATGAAAAAAGGTATATCTCAGAAAATGCCCACAGTTTCGTCCTCCAATGGACCTCTTCTTGGAGCGTTTATTAAGGAAAGAGATAAAGTTTACAGTGCATGCGGCCAAGAAAGGCCTAAAATGTTTTTAAACATACAGTTACCAAAAACTAGCAGTTTGAGCTACAAACTATTCAGCAGTAAAATAACAATAAAAACAAGAATAGCAGTTGAGCAAATGAAAAATACCAAAATATCTAACGAGGTAATACATCCATTTGAAACAGCATAACATACAGTACATATTAACAAGCCTATACTATATGATAGTTAATGGATAACATTATCCAATTTGTACTGACGTTTCATGACATGTAAGATAAAAGGATCTAATTTATACAAACCAGGCGATAAATTAAAATTTTTTCCTTTGCTGTGAACAATGCAAGCTGTCTCTATCAAATTTCTTTCAATAAAACCTGTGCTCTTAAACAAAATCTTTGACCCGAGCCAGTCAATCGGTGCATTACATAAACTACTATGAACACATAAAGCATTGCTCGTATTATTTGTTCGTATATTATATTTATGATTTAAAATGCGTTTTTCGAGTGTCTTCCCAGATTGTCCTATATAAAAACTACCGCACTTGCATGGGATCTTATATATGAACTCCTTCATTGTTCTCCGGACTATTATTGAATTAAAGTTTTTTCCAATGGTGCTAGGATATGAAAAAGAAAGTTTGTACTAAAACCAAGTAACTTTAGGGGGTAGACTATAGACCATTATTTCATGGTAAGCTTTGATGTTAAAAATCTGTTCACCTGTGTACCTGTCAACGACGTCTTAGAATTTTTAAATAGCGAACTAAATAAACATGTCATGTCTTTGCCTAATCACGTAATTTTAGAACTAATCAGACTGTGCGTGGTTGACACTTGTTTTATTTTTAATGGCAAATTTTACCGACAAAAATTTGGAATGCAGATGGGTAATTGCTTGTCCCCAGTATTATCAAATATTTACATGGAATTTTATGAATCTAGAATAGCTAATTCAATTATGGCAGATATTGTTTTCTGGGTTAGATATGTTGACGATGTATTTGCGGTACTGAAAACTTCTATTGACATTCAGAAGATTTTAAGAGAGCTCAATAATTTAGTTCCCTCTATAACTTTTACGGTTGACGAAGAAGACAATGGGGTTATCTCATTTTTGGATGTTACAGTTGTGAGGTCAGTTGTAAGTTCTAGCTACAAGTTTAAAATATACAGAAAACCTACTAATAACAATCTTATTATTAGCAATTACTCCTCACACAAAGTAGAAGTAAAACTCTCAGCATTAAGATCAATGTTGCTTAGAGCTCTTAATATCTGCAGTCCGGAATTTATCAATGAGGAACTAGAATTTATATATCAAGTTGGTATTGAAAATAATTTTAAATTGGAAGATATTGATTACAGTCTAAAGTTAGCACGAAAAACATTTTATTCATATGAGGAGAAAAACAGAAAACTGGATTTTATATGTTTCCCATACCATCCCACATTAGAATCTATAGTCTACCCCCTAAAGTTACTTGGTTTTAGTACAACTTTTTCATATCCTAGCACCATTGGAAAAACTTTAATTCATAATAGTCCGGAGAACAATGAAGGAGTCATATATAAGATCCCATGCAAGTGCGGTAGTTTTTATATAGGACAATCTGGGAAGACACTCGAAAAACGCATTTTAAATCATAAATATAATATACGAACAAATAATACGAGCAATGCTTTATGTGTTCATAGTAGTTTATGTAATGCACCGATTGACTGGCTCGGGTCAAAGATTTTGTTTAAGAGCACAGGTTTTATTGAAAGAAATTTGATAGAGACAGCTTGCATTGTTCACAGCAAAGGAAAAAATTTTAATTTATCGCCTGGTTTGTATAAATTAGATCCTTTTATCTTACATGTCATGAAACGTCAGTACAAATTGGATAATGTTATCCATTAACTTTCATATAGTATAGGCTTGTTAATATGTACTGTATGTTATGCTGTTTCAAATGGATGTATTACCTCGTTAGATATTTTGGTATTTTTCATTTGCACAACTGCTATTCTTGTTTTTATTGTTATTTTACTGCTGAATAGTTTGTAGCTCAAACTGCTAGTTTTTGGTAACTGTATGTTTAAAAACATTTTAGGCCTTTCTTGACCGCATGCACTGTAAACTTTATCTCTTTCCTTAATAAACGCGCTCCAAGAAGAGGTCCATTGGAGGACGAAACTGTTGGACATTTTCTGAGATATACCTTTTTTCATTTTCCTATGTGGAATACAACTGAATTACTATATCTTCGTGCCTAAGAAGATTACCAGTACTATATATATATATATATTATATATATATTATATATATATATATATATATATATATATATGTATTTTATATATATATATATATATATATATATATATATTATATATACACACGCGTTTGTCCTAGAATGTACGATACATTTCTAATGAAGCACATACCATATGTCTGTATAAATATGTAAACATAAATACACTTCTCAAATGTGTGTACTTAAAAGCACGCCCACATCCTTCTGTATCAAACGACAAGTATACTCACAATACAAAACACATGAATATCTTAAACTTTACTATCGTAAGCATGCAAAGCAAAAATCAATCGAGAAAAGGGACGGACAGCAGACTCGTTCGCACGAAAATTATTGATGCAGCTTTCGAGAGAAACTGAAAAATTTCTATTCGTCAATGGACCGAAGAGATTATTGAGTGGTTTCTTCATAAAACCGTCATTCACCCTCTCTCTCTCTCTCATATATGTCGTCTCATACATATTTTGACCGAATCTCTCTCTCTCGTTTCATATATATTCTGAGTGAATCTCCCTCTCCCTCTCTCCCTCTCTCTCTCTCTCTCTCTCTCTCTCTACACACACACACACACACACACACACACCTCACACACACACACACACACACACACACATATATATACATAATATATATATATATCTATATATGATATAAGATATCTATATTAATATATATTATAATATATATATATATATATATATAAATATGATATACAACACTATGCTTTGACTGAATCTATTCTCGCCCTCCATCTCTCTTTCATCACATTTATGTTTTGACTGAATCTCTCTCTCTCTCTCTTTCTCTCTCTCTCTCTCTCTCTCTCTCTCTCTCTCTCTCTCTCTCTCTCTCTCTCTCTCTCCTCAAGGTGAAGGCCTCGACGCGACGGAGGTCGTCGAAGATTGGGGCGGAATCGAGTTTCTATTTAATCTGTGAATTGCACGAGTCACTTTGTCCTGTTAAATACATTTGGCTGAAAGTCTACCATTGGACGAGATGTCGGAATGTCCATCGGTGTCACGGAGGCTTCATCTGCATAATAAATCTAGTCGATAAATAAGCGACCTAATATTTAGAAAAGAAAAAATTGTGAAAACTACGAAAAATGGAAGACGAAATCGCATAGGTTGTTTGTTATGAAAAATATCTCATGATAAATTTAAGATATTAAGAAAAGAAAAAAATTAAAAGCTATGGCGAATGGAAGACGAGATCTCAATGGTCGCTTTTGTGAAGTCATTTTGTTTATTTGGTATTCAAGTAGAGAATATTAAACATTAAAACACTGATAATTATAAGTATAAAATTATCAAAGATAAAAAAATGCCAGTGAACCCTCAGACATTGTTTGTTACGTAATATAAATGGCTTTTATAAATCAACAGTCTGGATAAGAATATCAAATATTTAAACATTAATGTCATAAGAATAAAACTTTTTATTAAAGATAAATATTACCTTTATTACACAATTTTATTCCTCAATAATAACGCCTACGATTTTGTATCCATATACGTACCTCAAAAGTAAAATAAAAAATTCTAAACATAAAACACTATTTTCTTCGGTATTTCCAACCAGTAAATAGCAGTCTTCAAAAAATCTCTGTCACTTTAATCTTGAAAATGAAAATTAATTTTGGTTTTGGGTTGCTTGATACGAATATGAGTGCAAATTATAAATAATGCTAGCAGTAAAATAGGGAAATATACAGACATATATATTGACAGAGAGAGAGAGAGAGAGAGAGAGAGAGAGAGAGAGAGTATAATTTTACAAGCTTAGTTTATGGTAATTTACCAACATGACAATCAATATAAGTTCTCTCTCTCTCTCTCTCTCTCTCTCTCTCTCTTCTGAAGGTAAGATCGCGTTGGGCGAATACACAAACCCAGTAATAAAATATCTTATATACACTTATTGATCAATCGCCAAATACAGGAACTGACTTGGACATAGCACAATGAAAATACAGTCACTGACTTTGACATAGCACAATGAAAATACAGTCACTGACTTTGACATAGCACAATGAAAATACAGTCACATACTTTGATATAGCACAATGAAAATACAGTCGCAGACTTTGACATAGCACAATGACAATACAGTCGCTGACTTTCACATAGCAAAATGAAAATACAGTCACTAACTTTGACATAGCACAATGCCAATACAGTCGCAGACTTTGACATACCATAATGACAATACAGTCCCTGACTTTCACATAGCACAATGAAAATACAGTCATATAATTTGACATAGCACAATGAAAATACAG
This sequence comes from Macrobrachium nipponense, assembly GCF_015104395.2. Taxonomy (NCBI): domain Eukaryota; kingdom Metazoa; phylum Arthropoda; class Malacostraca; order Decapoda; family Palaemonidae; genus Macrobrachium; species Macrobrachium nipponense. The sequence goes on along the minus strand of NC_087211.1, from coordinate 47,240,488 downwards.
TCACTGACTTTGACACAGCACAATGAAAATACAGTCACTAACTTTGACATAGCACAATGAAAATACAGTCACTAACTTTGACATAGCACAATGAAAATACAGTCACTGACTTTGACATAAAACAATGAAAATACAGTCACTAACTTTGACATAGCACAATGAAAATACAGTCATATAATTTGACATAGCACAATGAAAATACAGTCATATAATTTGACATAGCACAATGAAAATACAGTAACTGACTTTCACATAGCACAATGAAAATACAGTCACTAACTTTGACATAGCACAATGAAAATACAGTCACTAACTTTGACATAGCACAATGAAAATACAGTCACTGACTTTGACATAGCACAATGAAAATACAGTCACTAACTTTGACATAGCACAATGAAAATACAGTCACTAACTTTGACATAGCACAATGAAAATACAGTCACTAACTTTGACATAGCACAATGAAAATACAGTCATATAATTTGACATAGCAAAATGAAAATACAGTCGCTAACTTTCACATAGCACAATGAAAATACAGTCACTAACTTTGACATAGCACAATGACAATACAGTCACTGACTTTGACAAAGCACAATGAAAATACAGTCACTAACATTGACATAGCACAATGAAAATACAGTCACTAACTTTGACATAGCACAATGAAAATACAGTCATATAATTTGACATAGCATAATGAAAATACAGTCATATAATTTGACATAGCACAATGAAAATAGTCACATAATTTGACATAGAACAATGAAAATAGTCACTGATTTTGACATAGCACAATGAAAATAGTCACTGATTTTGACATAAAACAATGAAAATACAGTCACTGATGATAGACAATCATACACAATGAAAATATCACTGATTTTTGACATAGCATGAAAAATAGTCACTGATATTGACACTGAAAATAGTTTTGACATAGACAATAAAGTCACTGATATTGACATAGCACAATGAAAATATCACTGATTTTGACATAGCACAATAAATAAAGTCACGATTTTGATAGCACAATGAAAAATAGATCACTGATTTTATTGGACATAGCACAATGAAAATTTAAAAAAGGTTCAACTGAATTTGGGAACCATTAAACAATTGAAAATACAGTCAACTGAAAAGTTTGACAAGCACAATGGAAAATAGTCAACTGATTTTGCATTAGGCAACAAATGAAATAGTCCTGAATTTTGACATAGCACAATGCAAAATAGTCATGATATTGACGATAGCACCAATGAAAAATAGTCACTGATTTTGACATAGCACAAATGGAAATAGTCCACTGATATTGCAATAGCACAATGAAAATAGTCACTTGTGTTGGAACATATTTTAGCAAACAATATAATTATTTTATGTCACTTGATTGACATAGGCACAATGAAAAATAGTCACTGATATTGACATATTGCACAATAAAAATAGTCACTGATTTTTTGACATAGCACAATGAAATAAGTCACTGATATTGACTAGCACAATATAAAATAGTCATGATTTTGAAAAATACACAATTTGAAAAATTCACTGATATTGACATAGCACAATAAAATAGTCACTATTTTGAATAGCACTAAAATAGTCACTGATTTTGACATAGCACAATGAAAATAGTCACTGATATTGACATAGCACAATGAAAATAGTCACTGACTTTGACATAGCACAATGAAAATACAGTCATATAATCTGACATAGCACAATGAAAAAGTCACTGATTTTGACATAGCACAATGAAAATAGTCACTGACTTTGACATAGCACAATGAAGATAGTCACTGATTTTGACATAGCACAATGCAAATACAGTCACTGAGTTTGAAATAGCACAATGAATATAGTCACTGATATTGACATAGCACAATGAAAATAGTCACTGATTTTGACATAGGACAATGAAAATAGAGTGACTGATTTTGACACAGCACAATGAAAATAGTCACTGATATTGACATAGCACAATTAAATAGTCACTGATTTTGACATAGCACAATGGAAATAGTCCACTGGGGAGGGGGGGAGGGAATATTTGGACATAGCACAATGAAAAAATAGTCCACTGATATTGACAAAGCAAAATGAAAAATAGTCACTGAATATTGAATATGCCACGATGAAAATAGTTCCCCACTGATTTTGACATAATCACAATGAAAATAGTCCCACTGATATTGACATAGTTAACACAATGAAAATAGTTCAACTGGGGATTTTGACATAGGCAAAACAATGAAAATAGTCAAAGATATTGACATAACACAATGAAAATAGACACTGAGTTTGACATAGCACAATGAAAATACAGTCACATAATTTGACATAGCAACAATTTAAGAAATACAAGTCAACTGACTTTGACATAGCAACAATGAAATACAGTTCACATTCTTTGACTAGCACAATTTGAAATAGTCACTTATATTGACATAGCCAATGGAAAATAGTCAAATGATTTTTGAACATAGGCACAATGAAATTTAGTCCAACTGATATTGACACGCAACAATGAAAATAGTCACTGATCTTGACATAGGCACAATGAAAATACATGTCACATAATTTAATAGCCATGAAAATAGTCACTATTTGGACATAGCACATGAAATTGTCAACTAGATTTTGACTTAGCACAATGAAAATAGTCACTGATATTGACACAGCACAATGAAAATAGTCACTGATATTGACATAGCACAATTAAATAGTCACTGATTTTGACATAGCACAATGGAAATAGTCACTGATATTGACATAGCACAATGAAAATAGTCACTGATATTGACAAAGCAAAATAAAAATAGTCACTGATATTGACATAGCACGATGAAAATAGTCACTGATTTTGACATATCACAATGAAAATAGTCACTGATATTGACATGAGCACAATGAAAATAGTCCACGTGATTTTGCATAGGCACAATGGAAAATAGTCACTGATATTGAACATAACACATAATTTGAATAGACATGAAAATACAGGGTCAATGGACTTTGATTTATAAGCACAATGAAAATTACAGTCACATTAATTTGACATAGCACAATGAAAATATAGGTCATGATATTGACATAGCACAATGGAATAGTCATGCATTTTGACATAGCACAATGAAAATAGTCACTGATATTGACACAGCACAATGAAAATAGTCATTTGATAATTGAAATTACACAATTAAATAGTCACTGATTTTTGAACTAGCACAATGGAAAGTTCACTTGATATTGACATAGCACAATTGAAAAATGTCACTGATTATTGACAAAGCAAAATAAAAATAGTCATGATATTGACATAGACGATGGAAAACGTCATGATTTTGACAATTCAACCAAAAAATTAAAGTCACTGATATTGACAGCACAATGAAAAGTCACGATTTGATCAGCACAATGAAAATAGCACTGATATTTACATAACAACAATGAAAATAGACACTTGAGTTTGACTAGCCAATGAAAATACCAGTTCACATAATTTGACAAGACAATGAAAATACCAGTCACTGACTTTTGACATAGCACACCTGAAAATACAGTCATAAGTTTGAACATAGCACATGAAAATACCAGTCACATATTACATTAGCACAATGAAAATTATTCACTGATAATTAACACAATGCACAATGGAAAATAGTCACTGATTTTGAAATAGCACAAGCAAATATCCTGATTTAATTGACAATGAATAAAATAAGTCACTGATTTTGACGTAACACAATACATATACAGTCACTGGTTTTGACATAGCACAATGAAAATAGTCACTGATTTTGACATAGCACAATGGAAATAGTCACTGAGTTTGATATAGCACAATGAAAATAATCACTGAGTTTGACAGAGCACAATGAAAATAGTCACTGATATTGAGATAACAAAATTAAAATAGTCACTGATTTTGACATAGGACAATGAAAATAGTCACTGATATTGACATAGCACAATGCAAATACAGTCACTGAGTTTGACATAGCACAATGAAAATAGTCACTGATATTGACATAGCACAATGAAAATAGTCACTGATTTTGACACAGCACAATGAAAATAGTCACTGATATTGACATAGTACAATGAAAATAGTCACTGATTTTGACATAGCACAATGAAAATAGTCACTGATTTTGACACAGCACAATGAAAATAGTTACTGATATTGACATAGCACAATGAAAATAGTCACTGATTTTGACATAGCACAATGAAAATAGTCACCGATTTTGACATAGCACAATGAAAATAGTCACTGATTTTGACATAGTACAATGAAAATAGTCACTGATTTTGACATAGCACAATGAAAATAGTCACTGATTTTGACATAGCACAATGAAAATAGTCACTGATTTTGACACAGCACAATGAAAATAGTCATTGATTTTGACATAGCACAATGAAAATAGTCACTGATATTGACATAGCACAATGAAGATAGTCACTGATTTTGACACAGCACAATGAAAATAGTTACTGATATTGACATAGCACAATGAAAATAGTCACTGATTTTGACATAGCACAATGAAAACAGGTCACTGATTTTTGATAGCACAATGAAAAAGTCACTGATTTTGACATAGCACAATGAAAAATGCAGTAACTGATTTTGACATAGCACAATGAAAATAGTCCACGATTTTTGACTAGCACAATGTAAAATAGTCACTGATTTTGACATAGCATGAAAAGAAGTCACTGATTTTGACATAGCACATTAAAAATAGTCACTTATTTTTTGACATAGCACAATGAAAATAGTCTCTGATTTTGACATAGCACAATGAAAATAGTAACTGATTTTGACATATCACATTGAAAAAAGTCACTGATTTTGACATAGCACAATGAAAATGGTCACTGATTTTGACATAGCACAATGAAAATAGTCACTGATTTCGACACAGCACAATGAAAATAGTTACTGATATTGACATAGCACAATGAAAATAGTCACTGATATTGACATAGCACAATGAAAATAGTCACTGATTTTGACATAGCACTAGGAAAATAGTCACTGATATTGACATAGCACAATAAAAATAGTCACCGATTTTGACATAGCACAATGGAAATAGTCACTGATATTGACATAGCGCAATGGAAATAGTCACTGATTTTGACATAGCACAATGGAAATAGTCACTGATTTTGACATACCACAATGAAAATAGTTACTGATATTCACATAGTACAATGAAAATAGTCACTGATTTTGACATAGCACATTGAAAATAGTCACTGATTTTGACATAGCACAATGAAAATATCCACTGATTTTGACATAGCACAATGAAAATAGTCACTGATTTTGACATAGCACAATGAAAATAGTCGCTGATTTTGACATAGCACAATGAAAATAGTCACTGATTTTGACAGAGCACAATAAAAATAGATACTGATATTGACATAGCACAATGAAAATAGTGACTGATTTTGACATAGCACAATGAAAATAGTCACTGATTTTGACATAGCACATTGAAAATAGTCACTGATTTTGACATAGTACAATGAAAATAGTCACTGATTTTGACATAGTACAATGAAAATAGTCACTGATTTTGACATAGCACATTGAAAATAGTCACTGATTTTGACATAGCACAATGAAAATAGTCACTGATTTTGACATAGCACAATGAAAATAGTCACTGATTTTGACATAGCATAGTGAAAATGCAGTCACTGATTTTGACACAGCACAATGAAAATAGTTACTGATATTGACATAGCAAAATGAAAATAGTCACTGATTTTGACATAGCACAATGAAAATAGTCACTGATTTTGACATAGCACAATGAAAATAGTGACTGATTTTGACATAGCACAATGAAAATGCAGTCACTGATTTTGACATAGCACAATGAAAATAGTCACTGATTTTGACATAGCACAATGAAAATAGTCACTGATATTGACATTGCACAATGAAAATAGTCACTGATTTTGACATAGCACAATGAAAATAGTCACTGATTTTGACACAGCACAATGAAAATAGTCACTGATATTGACATAGCACAATAAAAATAGTAACTGATTTTGACATAGCACAATGGAAATAGTCACTGATATTGACATAGCGCAATGGAAATAGTCACTGATATTGACATAGGACAATGAAAATAGTCACTGATATTAACATAGCATAATGAAGATAGTCACTGATTTTGACATAGCACAATGAAAATAGTCACTGATTTTGACATAGCACAATGAAAATAGTCACTGATTTTGACATAGCACAAGGAAAATAGTCACTGATTTTGACATAGCACATGAAAATAGTCAATTGGATTTGACATAGACAATGAAAATAGTCATGCTTTTGACTAAGTACAATGAAAATAGTCACTTGATTTTGACATAGCACAATGAAAATAGTCACTGATTTTGACATAGCACAATGAAAATAGACTCACTGATTTTGACATAGCACATGAAAAGTCTGATGGACATGCAACAATGAAAATAGTCCGGATTTTGACATAGCACAATGAAATAGTCACTGATTTGACATGCACATTGAAAAATAGTCACTGGCTGATTTGAACATAAGCACAATGAAACTAGTCACTGATTTTGACATAGCTACAATGAAATAGTCCATGAATTTTGAACATAGCACAATGAAAATAGTCATGTTTGACATAGCACAATGCAAAATACAGTCCACTGAGTTTGAATCTGCATCAATGAAAATAGTCACTGATTTTGAACATAGCACATTGAAATAGTCCTGATTTTTGACATAGCAACAATGAAAATAGTCACTGTATTGACATAACACAATGAAATAGTCACTGATTTTGACCATAGCACAATGAAATATGAATTCAGTCCAACTGATTTTGACACAGCCAATGAAATAGTTACTGATATTGGACAGAGCACAATGAAAAAGTCACATGATTTGACATAGCACAAAGAAATAGTCACTGATTTTTAACACAGCACAGTGAAATAGTCAATGATATTGACATAGCCAATAAAATAGTCACTGATTTTGACAAGCCCAATGCAAATGGTCACTGATAGTGACATAGCACAATAAAATAGTCCTGATATTACCATAGCACAATAAAAATAGTCACTGATTTTGATATAGCACAATGAAAACAGTCACTGACTTTGACATAGCACCAATGAAACCAGTCACTTGATTTTGACATAGCACAAATGAAAACAGTCACTGATTTTGACATACACAATGAAAATGTCACTGATATTTGACATAGCACAATAATAATATTCACTGATATGAACATAGCACAATGAAAACAGTCACTACTATTGACATAGCACATGAAAACAGTCATGACTTGAATAGCACAATGAAAAATATTCACTAATATTGACATAGCACAATGAAAAATAGTCACTAATATTGACATAGCACAATGAAAATAGTCCTCATATTTGCATAGCACAATGAAAACAGTACCACTCATGTTGACATAGCACAATGAAAATAGTCATAATATTTGACATAGCACAATGAAAACAGTCACACTAATATTGCATAGCACAATGAAACTATCACTATATGACATAGCCAATGAAAATATCACTAATATTGACATAGCACAATGAAAATATCACGAATATTGACATAGCACGATGAAAATAGGTCACTCATTGGACATAGCACAATGAAAACAGTCACTGATCGACATATCACAATGAAAATGTCCACTACTATTGACATAGCACAAGAAAACAGTCACTGATATTTGGACATTGCACAATAACAATAGTCCAATGGATTTCGACATCATAGCACAATGAAATAGGCACTGATTTTGGACACAGCAAAATGAAAATAGTCACTGATCTTGGACATTAGCACAATAAAAATAGAAATGATTTGACATAGCACAACGGAAATAGTCACTGATAGACATAGCGCAATGGAAATAGTCAATGATATGAAACATAGGACAATAATTTTTGTTTTTTTTTCTTTTTAAATAGTCAATGATATATAACATTAGCTCATGAAGTAGTCACTGATTTGACATGCACAAGAAATAGTCACTGAATTTTGACATAGCACAATGAAAAGAGTCACTGAATTTGACATAGCACAAGGAAAATAGTCACTGATTTTGACCATAGAACAATGAAAAAGTCACTGATTTGGGACATAGCACAATGAAAAAGTCACCTGATTTGACATAGCACAATGAAAATAGTCACTGATTGACATAGAACAATGAAAAAAATAGTCACTGATTTTGACATAGCACAATGAAAATAGTCAATGATTTTGACATAGCAAATGAAATAAGTGCCACGATTTTGAAATAGCACTGAATTTTGACAAATAGCACAATGAAAATAGTCAGATGATTTTGACATAGCACAATGAAATTTCGTCACTGATTTGACATAGCACAATGAAAAATAGCACTGTTTTGACATAGCACAATGAAAATTTAGGGGTCACTGATTTTGACATAGCACATTGCAAAATACAGTCACTGAGTTTTGACATAGCACAATGAAAATAAGTCAACTGATTTTGGACATTAGCAACATTGAAAATAGTCACTGAAATTTTGAAAACATAGCCAATGAAATAGTCACGATATTGACATTTTAGCACAATGAAAATTTCACTGATTTTGAACACAAGCACATGAAAATGCAGTACACTGATTTTGACATAGCACATTGAAAATAGTCACTGATTTTGACATAGCACAATGAAAATAGTTACTGATATTGACATAGCACAATGAAAATAGTCACTGATTTTGACATAGCACAAAGAAAATAGTCACTGATTTTAACACAGCACAATGAAAATAGTCACTGATATTGACATAGCACAATAAAAATAGTCACTGATTTTGACATAGCACGATGAAAATGTCCACTGATATTGAAAAACATAGCCAATTAAATAGTCACTGATATTAACATAGCACCAATAAAAATATTCCACTGGGGGGGGGGGGAAAATTTTGACAAAGAAAAAGCACAATGACTACATTCCACTGACTTTGGCATACACAATGAAAACATTTTCACTGAGTGGGGACATAGCCCCCCCCAAACATGAAAACAGTCATTGAAAATTTTGACTAGCACAATGAAAAATAGTCACGATATTGGACAGCACAATAAAAATAGTCACTATTTTGACATAGCCCCCACAATGAAACACTGACTGACTTTGACATAGCACAATGAAAACAGTCACTATTTTGACATAGCACAATGAAAAATAAGTCACTGATTTTTGACATAGCACAATGAAAACAGTCACTAATTTGACATAGCACAATGAATAGTCCCACTAATATTGACATAGCACAATGAAAACAGTCACTAATATTGACATGGCACAATGAAAACAGTCACTAATATTGACATAGCACAATGAAAATAGTCACTAATATTGACATAGCACAATGAAAATAGTCACTAATATTGACATAGCACAATGAAAATAGTCACTAATATTGACATAGCACAATGAAAACAGTCACTAATATTGACATAGCACAATGAAAATAGTCACTAATATTGACATAGCACAATGAAAACAGTCACTAATATTGACATAGCACAATGATAGTCACTAATATTGACATAGCACAATGAAAATAGTACACTAATTTGACATGCACAATGAAAATAGTCCACTATTTGACATAGCACAATGAAAACAGTCCTGATATTGACATAGCACAATGAAAATAGTTCACTAATATTGACAGCACATGAAACAGTCACTTAACTTTTGCATACACAATGAAAAATCTTCCACTGATGACATTAACACAATGAAAAGTCACTGATATTGACTAGCACAATGAAAACAGTCACTGATATGACATAGCACAATGAAAATGCCACCCTAAGATTGAAAACATAGCACAATGAAAACAGACACTGACTTTGACATAGCACAATGAAAATAGTCACTGATATTGACATAGCACAATGAAAATAGTCACTAATATTGACATAGCACAATGAAAACAGTCACTGACTTTGACAGAGCACAATGAAAATAGTCACTGATATTGACATAGCACAATGAAAATAGTCACTGATATTGACATAGCACAATGAAAATACAGTCACTGATTTTGACATAGCACAATGAAAATAGCCACTGATTTTGACATAGCACAATGAAAATAGTCACTGATTTTGACATAGCACAATGAAAATAGTCACTGATTTTCACATAGCAGACACATGAAAACAATAGTCACTGACTTTGACATTAAGCACAATGAAAATACAAGTCCCCACTGATTTTCTTGACATACGCACAATGAAAAAAATAAAAGTCACATGATTTTGACAATAGCCCAACAATGGAAAATAGTCACTGGATTTTGGACAATAGACAAATGAAAATAAGTCACTGATTTACTTTAAATAGCAACAATGAAAATAGTCACTGACTTTTGACATAGGCACAATGAAAATTAGTCACTGATTTTTGACATAGCACAATGAAAATGTCACTGTTTTACATAGCACAATGAAAATAGTCCACTGATTTTGACATAGCACAATGAAAATCCAGTCAAACACTGATTTTGAAAACCATAGCCAATGAAAAAAGGTCCACTGATTTTGACATAGCCACAAATGAAAATAGTCCCACTGATTTTGAAAACATAGCACAATGAAAGAAATAGGAGTCAACTTGATTTTAACAAGCACAATGAAACTAGTCACTGAAAACCTTTGACATAGGCCAACAATAAAATATCCACTGATTTTTTTGAAAACATAGCACCAATGAAAATAGTCACTGATTTTGACATAGCACAATGAAAATAGTCACTGACTTTGACATAGCACAATGAAAATACAGTCACTGATTTTGACATAGCACAATGAAAATAGTCACCGATTTTTTGACATATCACAATGAAAAATAGTCACTGATTTGACAGAGCACAATGAAAAGTTACTGACTTTGACATAGCCACAATGAAAATACAGTCACTAATTTTTGAAAATAACAGTCACGATTTGACATGCACAAAGAAATAGGTCAACTGAATTTTGAGATTATCACCAATGAAAATTTTTAGTCACTGATTCTTGACAGAGCAACAATGAAAAATAGTCCATTGACTTTGACAATTCCAATGAAAATACAGTCAAACTGAAAATTTGACATAGCACACAATGAAAATTTTAGTCACGATTTGACATAAGCACAATGAAAAATTAGTCACTTGACTTTTGACATTAGCAAATGAAATTGACAGTCACGATTTTGACATAGCAACCATGAAATAGTCCATCCGATTTTACTAGCACAATGAAAATAGTCCACTGACTTGACATAGCACAATGAAATACACTTCACTGATTTGACATAGCAGAATTAAAATAGTCACGACTTGACATAGCACAAAGAAAATACGTCACTGATTTTGACATATCACAATGAATGCACTGCCTTTGACATAGAACAATGACCACAGTCACTGACTTTGACATAGCCACAATGAATAGTCACTGACTTTGACATAGCACAATGAAAATATCACTGATTTTGACATGACAAGAAAATAGTCACTGATTTTGCCATACACAATGAAAATAGTCCTGGAGTTTGACATAGCACATGAAATAGTCATGATTTGAACATAGCACAATGAAAATGTCACTGGACTTTGACTAGCACAAGAAAATACAGCACTGATTTTTGACATTAGCACAATGAAAAAATAGTCACTGATTTTGACATATCACAATGAAAATAGTCACTGATTTTGACAGAGCACAATGAAAATAGTCACTGACTTTGACATAGCACAATGAAAATACAGTCACTGATTTTGACATAGCACAATGAAAATAGTCACCGATTTTGACATAGCACAATTTTGAAAATCAGTCCTTGCTTTTGACCATAGCACAAGTTGGAAAATCAGTCACTGATTTTGACATAGCACAATGAAAATAGTCACTGACTTTGACATAGCACAATGAAAATACAGTCACTGATTTTGACATAGCACAATGAAAATAGTCACTGACTTTGACATAGCACAATGAAAACAGTCACTGACTTTGACATAGCACAATGAAAATAGTCACTGACTTTGACATAGCACAATGAAAATAGTCACTGATTTTGACATAGCACAATGAAAATAGTCACTGATTTTGACATAACACAATGAAAATAGTCACTGATTTTGACATAGCACAATGAAAATAGTCACTGATTTTGACATAGCACAATGAAAATAGTCACTGATTTTGACATAGCACAATGAAAACAGTCACTGACTTTGACATAGCACAATGAAAATACATTCACTGATTTTGACATAGCACAATGAAAATAGTCACTGATTTTAACATAGCATAATGAAAATACAGTCACTGATTTTGACATAGCACAATTACAAAATAGAATAAAAGCTAAAAAAAATGCTACAAAACTTTCCACGTCCAAATGCTGCCCAAAGACACGTAAAGTGTAACTAAAAGAGAAAAAAAGAAGTGAAATAAATGACGTCACGGTGTCATCGCTCTCTGATTTTCCCATCTTGACTCCTGTACATTTCAAGTTCCGAGGACCTTTTTTGGGGGCGGGGGGGGGAGGGGGGGCAGGAGGAAGGAAGGAACGCAGAGGAGGAGGGAAGGGGAAAAGAGAGAGGAGGAGGAGGAGGAGGAGGCCAACAGAAGGGTCCCCCATCCAACCAATTCATCCTCGACACCCATTAAAATGGGAAGAAGAAAAAAAAAATCAAAGAAAAGACTTCTTGCGGAAGCATGAAAAGACATAATCGTTGGAGCGTGAAGAGGGAGAAAGAGTGAGAGAGAGAGAGAGAGAGAACGGGAGGGAGAGAGGGGAGAGAGAGAGAGCTGGAGTGAGGGGGGGAGTGAGGGTCGAATTCCTCTGGGTCCTTTTTAAAAAGCTGCAGTGATTGTGAAGATGGACATAACAATCACTCGATGGAGAAGGAAGCGAGACAGGTGAACTTGCAATGGATTTAGAGTCAGCGAGTCTTTAATAATATAATTATAATAATAATAATATTAAATAAATCATCATCATATACTTTATTTTAGCTTATGGCCAAAAATAAATACAGAATACAGACACGACGGGTACAGAGAGGAATACATTTATTCAACGTATGTCAGTGAAGCAAGAAAGAAAATTTCTTCTGACCATATAATATATATATATATACATATATATATATATATATATATATATATATATATATATATATATATATATATATTAGAAGTATAAAGCGACGGATTTGCTGACGGTGGATAAATAAAATTCGAAAATCACAGTGGAATTGCAAGGAAGTAGAGGAAGCTGGAACTATTCTTTTTTCCCCTTTGTATTTCCTTTATCGTTGAATATGACAAATGACAATAAGTTTCATACATGCATAAACACACTTAGAGCAATACACACACATACGTATATATATATATACTATATATATATATATATATATATATATAATATATATATATATATATATATATATATTATATATATATATATATATATATAGACATTTATATATTATATACTATATATACTCGTATGCATATATATTTATCTAAATGAAAATGTATAGATATTCTGACTGGGAAGGAAAGAAACAGAAAGGTGTATAGGGCAAAAATAAAGAAAGTTATATTCACACGCATCGATTGATATAATAAGCATCCATATGTATGAAATTATGGAGAGAGAGAGAGAGAGAGAGAGAGAGAGAGAGAGAGAGAGAGAGAGAGAGAGAGAGAGAGAGAGAGCGATGAACTCTTTGCTAAGCTCCTGACAAAACACATTCATTATAGGCCGCCGATGTCGAAGTGAAGGCGTCGGGAGCCTTTCAGTTCGATCAGCCAAGATTTAATGCCAAACTGCATCGCAGACGTCTCACGTCCTGAGGGGCCAAAGGGTGACCCAGGGTCAAATGATCCGTAACCACAACACGGCATCTATGAGGAATTAAAACAGTTTTCCTGGTCGTTTGTCAGAATCCGATTATATAGCTATGGATGTTTTTTTTTTTGGCCTCTCTCCGGATACCTACTTAGCCCTCATACCCTCCAACCCCATAACCTACTCGACCCCATCCCACGGGCCGTTAATTTACCGAGAACAGAGTGAAGTGATTGGTTCACCTATATCCAATTTATATTGACAGAATTCACCTTAACAGGAAATGAAACCGTGGCCCAGAGCACCGCCTGATAAATGATGCTAATATTCAACGCTAACTTCATCAAATTCGACTTACGATTCACCTCCAATTTCATCACATTTCACTATGCTACATAGCATTTGAAAACATTTTGCACAATTTGAAGAGAATTTTTGTAGGGAAAAACGAAAAATTATTCAAAAGAAAAAAATGTGCGTGCGTGCATTAACACTCCCACACCCACACACACACACACACACACACACACACACACACACACACACACACACACATATATATATATATATATATATATATATATATATATATATATATATATATATATATATATATAACTGCCAACTTCATTTGATATCCAATTCACTCTACATCGGAAATAATACCATCGAATACTAAATGAAGTTTGTTGCTCAATGCCCCGGTGATGGGATAAATACACACACATATATATAAAAATATACTCGCGTGTGTATATCTATCACATCACAGTGACATTTTATATACACAAACATTAAGCTATAAACTTCATTTAGTATTCGAAGGTATTATTTCCGATGTAGAGTGAATTGGATATTAAATGAAGTTTTGCAGTTATATATATATATATATATATATATATATATATATATATATATATATATATATATATATATATAGTATATATATATATATATATATATATATATATATATATATTATTGTGTGTGTAGTGATGTACAAGTGCGTGTTCATGTGTCACTAACATGCACGCATATTATATTAAAGCAATGTCAATCCGACAAACTCGTTCAATGGTAGAAGTTGTTATAAACTAGTACAAAAAGTGTACCACACCTCTCAGGAATGCTTTAAACCCCTTCTACCAATTACTGTAAATGCGGCGCCAATTACGGTGATTGTTGGTGATGAAGGATTTTCGCATATGAAACCGCACATACGACTGTTGGGCGATTAGCGGTCAAATCTCTTATGTATCCGTTTTGTTGACGCACCATCAAACGAAATCAAATTAAGCTAGTGTTGAAATTGTGAACAGTCGATTAAATCGCTTCAGCAAGGGCTTTCAATTTCAGTGTACGTGAGAGCTTTTATATCCAGGCTTTACTGCAATATATGGTCTTGAGTCACACATTCAGAAGGTGGGGGAAGCAAATTCCTGAGATGTTTGCAAGCACGGCATCAGCCTCGTTTTTTTTAATCGTACCCCTAGGTTAGGTTAGGTTAGGTTGGGTTGTGTTGGGTTGGGTTAGATTAAACTTTTCTCTATTTTGTATTTTGGGTGTTGGAAACAACACGATTATTTTCAGGAAAATGTTATGGTTAGTTTTTAAGATATAGCGTTCCTTTTTTTTTGGGGAGGGGGGAAGGTCCCTTGCTCCGTTTCATCTCAGAAAAATGGCTTCCGGGAACTTACTACATTAAAACGCTTCACGCAGTTTCACTGTAGACAATGAATTTCACTGAATATCCTGACACGGGAATAGAAACTTTGAGTGGAAATAAAAAAATAAAAAAAAAGTTACCCGGATCATGCTTTGGTTTTTTAATAGCAAGTTAAATTTCTGATTTTTTTATTGATATATTTATTTATTTGTTCATTACCTTTTAGTCTAGTAACCGATCTCTTCTTTCTGTGTTTCACATTACATTTTTGTTACTTCTTTCGATTGAACATCATAATATTCTTTGGAAGCTTTAATTTCAAGTCAGTGGCCCCTGTAGTGGGCTTGTTCCATATGAATACGGTTCAGCTTCTAAATAGTAATAATAATAATAATAATAATAATAATAATAATAATAATAATAATAATAATTAATAATAATGAATCAATAATAATAATAATAAATCCGATCGCATAGAGAGATTAAATGATAGAGCTTTTCATTCACAAAGCCATTCCTTATTTGTAACTATTCTTGCAACTGGTGCATTTGCAACTGAGACTGCTGAACATGTAAGGTATCTGCTCGGCCAAGGGCATAAAATTGTATTTTTCGTTTAGACAAAATATATATAAAAATATACAGTAAAGCTCAAAGTAAATATTCTGTTGCGTTCTTTCACGCTTCATCATTTTGTTATCATACTCCATTTCTCCAAGGTTCCCTAATATAATATTATATATATATATATATATCTAATATAATATATTAATATATATATACATATATATATATATATATATATATATATATATATATGTATATATATATAATATATTTTATGTATATATAATTTATATATATATATAAATATCTATATATATATATATATATATATATATATATATATATATATATATATATAAATATATATATATATACACGCACACACACACACACACACACACACATATATATATATATATATATATATATATATATATATATATATATTATACATATATATATATAATTCCCTATTGACCCTAATAATCTACCTTCCATGCTCCTTACTTTTCTATTTTGTTTCGTTATATCTGATTCTCTCCGGTTAAATTGAATTTATTCAAACTCACTACCTTAATTCTTACGATGTTCTTACGGGTCCATTTCTATACAAAGCACTTTCACTCTATTGTGTTCTGTTTGCATATTCATTCCGTTCCTCTTTTTTTATATATAATTTTCTACATTCCGTTTTGTCAAGACTCTCTCTCCGGAGTGCAATGACAATGATCTAAAATCGAGTTGTTTAACGGTCAGGTTATCCGGAGCTACCTGAATCCGCAAAAAGACAAAGGTTTAAATACTGTTTTCTTCATAATACTTTATATACAGCAATTCAAAACGAACATGCATAATTATTGTTATTTCAAATATTCCATTTCACTCGTGTCTTTAGATTAACAGAAGCCATAATTTCGTTTATACTCTTCAATTGGAATACGCTTATTAACTTATGCTTTTTAATTGTATGGTAAAAACGCACAACTGATATCTGTCATATTTTCCCTGCTAGATACAGCTGCTCCGGACCTTCGGAATCCTCTCCCTCCTCTGTATTCCATTATTCTTAAAACATTCCGCATACAGATATTATGTAATAGATATGTCACAGCCTTCTGTGTTAAGGGAGTTTTTTATTCTCTCGTCGGCCTCCATATAAGGAGAAAATGACTGAAGTAAAGCACAGACAAAACAAAAAAGGAAATGGGATATGGGGAAGTAAATAAAAAAAATCGAAAGAGGGATTAATAAATTCCAGATTAGAAAATAAAGGATGGGGGAGTAGAACATATAAAAAAAGAAATAATGTTGTATATAGTAAAACTGACTTAAAGAAAGTAGAATAAAATTATAACTGTATAGAGAAAAATAGAAAGCAACAAAAATGGAATGAAAGAAAGAAGAAAAAGAAAGTAGAATGGAAGAAATCGAGTTTAAAGAAAGTAATATATATATATAATATATATATATCTATATATATATATATATATATATACACACACACACACACACACACCACACACATATATATATATATATATATATATATATGTATATACATATATATAATACTATATGATAGAGACAAAGATAAAAACAAACTAGAAGAGAAAATTTTAGAAATGACAAAAAAAGATAATAAAGCGAATGACAAAAATGATAATAGAATTAAAAAGATTAAACACAAAATATCAAAAGAGAATTTATAAGGTTTTAGTTGGATAACAACAGAAAAATATTAAGCTATGGAAAAACGAAATGCAGAAAATAATACAAATAGGAATAAAAATGAATGAAAATGAACATGCAATGCTATATAGAGAAAATGCATCTATAAGAAAATTGCAAAAATTAAAATGATGACGGAGACTAAAATGAAATTTAGCAAAAGAGAATACGATGTAACTAAGCAAAAAATTATTAGGGAACACAGAAGAATGGAGTAGAATGTTACGGAAACAGAGAATAACGAGTTATATATCAGGAAGATATAGAGAAATGGAATATAATAATTAGGAAAATGAGAATGAGACAAAATTCTTAGATAAAGAAATAAATGAAGTAAAAGTCGAGAAGATAATAATGGTGCAGAATGAATGGAAAAAATGTGTAAAAAAAAAACCAAGGTAACTGAAAAAGAAACAATAGTGTTCTTTCTCTTCTTTGGATTTTGTTTATTCATAGTTTTTTTCTGTTATTCCTCTCTTATGGTTTCTATGTAATGTAACTATTATTACTGATTGATAATAATAATAATAATAATAATAATAATAATAATAATAATAATAATAATAAATAAATCAAGCCATATGGCACACAACTGGAAAAATGACTTAAAACTACAATGTAATAAATATATATACATATATATATATATATATATATATATATATATATATATATATATATATATATATATATCAACAGACAAGTATTTCACCACTTCCATATCATCCAAGATATAAATATCTCTGGGAGGTTTCATGTAAATAAGAAAAAAAAACATAAAACAAAACTCAATGAGAAAACTTGTCAGTTTGGTCACTGAGGACAATGGTGCACGATGGGAGTCCCGGCGCAGATTGAGACATGAGAAGCCATAGCGGAGAGAGGTCAAAGGTCACGGCGGTGGCGTCTGGGTTACTACCCAAAGTAAGACTGACAGTCCAGTCTCATCCGCTAAAACTGTCAGAACATGGTCACACGACGCCCCCTGTCCATGATAATAGGCTTTTAATGAACTTGTAAAATGATCTCATATCACTTTTCCTAAACTGTTTTTAATAAGGAAACAACAATATACTTTAACAACACACACATACACACACACACTCATATATATATATATATATATATATATATATATATATATATATATATATATATATATGTATTAGTATATTAAAGGCAATGTTAAGTAAGAAAACATTGTAAGTTTATTTGAAGTATATAAACTTACAATACCTTTAATATACTAGTAATATACGTTACATAAACTGACATACTTTTCCATCCGCTCCCCCAGAAATACTTTAAATTAAAGCACAACATGCTTTGCTCTTCACATTCTATAATGTAGTACTTTAAATAAAGTCACGCCCTATTTTAATGTTCCTGTCACGAAAACTTAAAACTCACATCCCCTCATTTAATATACTTTAAATAATCTCCAAACATACCCCCGCATTCTTCCTCCTCTTTAATATACCTTCAAGTAATATACTAACATGCATAGGTCCTCCCTGTATTATAAACTACATAAGCTCAACGCACATTCTTATATTCCCCAACTTCATTAATGTACTTTCAATACACACAGAGCATGTTCTCGAGTCCCCCTTCACTAGTACAGTATACTTTAAACATACATCCAACCATGTTTCTACGTCCCTCTTCCCAGTAAAAGGCTCCTGAATAATTTCACCCCCTTGTTTTTCAGACTCTTTCCCTGATAGTATTATGCATTTCTTACCCCGACCGCGACCCGAGCCTTAGGTCAATCTTTTGCGTCACCTCAAATAATGTAGTAGTAGGTGTTTGGAGATTTCCGATATGAGAGAGAGAGAGAGAGAGAGAGAGAGAGAAATAATTAGGTTATGTTTTCCCTATTTGCCCAGTTTAATATTAATTCTTCTCTTCTCTGAGTAAAGCATGCAAAATGTGGCGCTTTCTCTCTTGTCTTCCTCTGACCAAGAAGAGTGTAACAATACTCTTTGTATAAAGCAGCATTTCATGCTTGGAATTCTCTCTCCGCTGGTTCTTTAGGTAGGTCGGAGGTCAGAGGTCCATACCAGGCCTGCGGCTCCCATTCACACCTTAGGGCAAGGGGTATAAAGCAGCCCGGTGGAATCTATACCAAGCCACAACCACCGCCGCCACCTCTCGTGAGACTTAAGAACTAACGATTCGCCTGGATTTATTCCCGAAAACAGTCGTAAAGCCTGCCCCGAATTTCCTTCTTTTGCCCCAGTGCTTGCAGGAGAGCAGTCCTCTATTTTCTACTAATCAGCGACACTTAACGATAAGTTACCGTTTCGACTTGAAGGATAATTCCACCTTCCTCCGACATGTTCATGTCAGTGTCGCGTTACATTGATTTTGGAAATGGCAGGATTGCGGATTGGTGGGAATGTTACAGCGGATAAATCCGGCTTATATTTCGTAAGCTAATGATAACCTAAGATAACCGGCGCCGTCCACCATCACAACCCCCCCCCCCCCCCCCCCCCCCCCCCCCCCCCCCCCCAACACCCCCACAACCCATGCCAACGCAGCGATATATTTCTGGTAATACAGCAGCTGGGATCTTTTTCTTTAAAAAAAAAAAAAAAAAAAAAAAAAAAAACACCTTAATATTCTGTTTTACGATGTAGTAATACATCGGAAAAACGTCCCCTCTTATCTTTTTCTAATAAAAAATAAAAAAATAATAATATTCTGTTTTGCGATGTGGTAATACATCGGAAAAACTTCAACCCCCCCCCCCCATCCCCCCTTTTCTTTTCCGTCCTCCAAAGTTTCGTATGTGGGTGAATCCTTTCATTTGTTGTTCTTCTTGCCTGTCATTTGCTTGCTCGTTTGTTTGATTGTATTACAGGTGCATCCGTAGAGTTATGACTGTTTACCGCGGTGCTGTTGCTGTTTTTGTTGTAACATCATTACTCTCTTTATTATCATTGCTATTATTATCATCATTCGCGAACTCACTATTAACAGTTTGTGGGTGCTTACTTGAAATTACTATTATTATTATTATCATTTCCTTAGTCATGTCGGTAAGTAGAAAACTTAGTATCGTATTTTTCAGTCCGTTTTACCTTCATTTTATGTTTGCTTACGGACCTGGTCTATTATTATAATTATTTATTTATTCTTCTGTTTTCAAACCATTAAGTATTCCAATATTCACTAGATCATGGAAGCTATCTCCATGAAGAGGACGTTGTTTCCATATTGGTACGACATAGCATTGTACGTTTCCAAGACTTTTTTCATATTTATACATTCTATTTCAAACGGCGCCTTTCTAAAGCTTGGCCTGATAAGGATTGGGTGGCATGAGAGAGAGAGAGAGAGAGAGAGAGAGAGAGAGAGAGAGAGAGGTGGTTATCCTACCACTTGCTACAGCATTTTAAGACTTTCTGCTTAATGTGTGATTTAAATCTCGTTTGAATTTGCGTTTTGTAAACTTTACGTTTTATTTGAATTTACGTTTTATAACATTTGACGTTTTATCTGAATTTGCATTTTGTAGAAATTTACGTCTTGATTGAATTTCCGTGTTGTAAAATTTGACGTCTTCTTTGAATTTACGTTTTGTAAAATTTGACGTCTTAATTAAATTTGCATTTTGTAAAATGTTACGTCTTAATTGAATTTGCGTTTTGTAAAATTTTACGTCTTCTTTGAATTTGGGTTTTGTGAAATTTTAAGCCTTATTTGAATTTGCGTTTTATCAAATTTTAAGTCTTATTTCAATTTGCTTTTTGTGAAACTTTAAGTCTTATTTGAATCTGCATTTTGTAAAAATTTTACGTTTGATTTGAATTTGGGTTTTGTTATATTTTACCATAACGTGTGAGCATAGAAAATTTTAATATAGGTCCAAAATGGAAATGTTTGAGCACTCAGAATAGACAATACTTGCTTAGAGTAATTTTTGAGAAAAATGAATCTACATTAACATAATTCAAAAGTAAGCATTATAATTAGAAGATTTAAAAAAAATGAAATTTTCATGAACAAATAAAATTCCTGCTCAACATAATATTCACTAACATTCATATCTTCTTAAATATAAGTTGTTCTATAAAGTTGATAATTAGCAATGATCAGAAAGTCTCAACAGCTTTCACTCTTTATTTCTAATTCGGGGAATCAACAACAATTAGGCAACTTTAGAATTAAGTATATATGTTAAATATAATAAGCCAGAAGGGGTATCTTGCTTCCTAAGAAAATTTTGCCGACCGTACTTTTAAGTTGAATTTGTCTCAAGCCACATAACAGCAGCTATAATAATAATAATAATAATAATAATAATAATAATAATAATAATAATAATAATAATAATAATAATAATAATAATAATAATATTACCACCGAGATCGGGCAATTTCTCTAAAGAAAAGAAAAATCGTGGCCCTAAAATTCCCATCGAATGGGATTCACGAAAAAAAAGGAAAAAGAAAAACGTAATTAGGAACAGTGCCATAAATGAGAGGCATAACAGAAATCCAGGTATGAACAGCTTGCGAAAAGGGATCAAAACATAAAGTTGTGACTATGTGTAACGCGCGTGCGAAGAAGGGGAAATTCTCGCAAGGAGAGTAATGTATAACATAAAGAAAATTAGAAAGAAAAAATAATAAAATACCAAGAGATATGGCGTGGCAGACGCTGAGACGGGATTTGCATTGATTTAGCAACAAAAATGATCTCGGAAATACATCTCCACGTATTTTTGCAGACGGTCCTGGTGTATCTTCTTCTCGCAACTCCTCCCACTCCTATACACTCCGTAACTCCTACTACTTACACTCCATCAACCATTTATCTGGATAAACCATAAATAAAATCAGACACTATCTCGTATCTCGTGCCCCTTCCAGATTATGTGGTTTATGTTCTCCCACCTACTCTGCTACTCCTAGTGCACTCCTGAGCTCCTAGTTCACTCCACAACTCCAGCTTCTACTCGTAGTTCACTCCAGAACTGCTTTCACTCCAAGTATACTCCAATTATCAACTTCCTCTCCAAACCCCTACCTTTTCCACGTTATGATTTATATTCTCTCACCCACCTTTCTAATCCCGGTAAACTCCTGAGCTCTTAATTCATTCCACAACTCCTGTTCCTACTCCAAGTACCCTCCAAATATCACCTTCAGCACACCCACCTTTCCTAGATATATGGTTTATATTCTAAGCACGTCTTAACTTTTTACTCCTAGTACACTCCTGAACTCCTAATTCACTCCACAACTCCTGTTCCTGCTCCAAGTATGCTCCGTAAATCACCTCCAGCGAATAAAAAAAGAAGTCGCAATTCTATTGAAAAAAGAAAGTAAAAAATGAGCCGAAGTTTCTTCGGCGCAATCTAGTTTTCTGTGCATCGTATAATCAAGGCCACCGAAAATAGATCCATCTTTCGGTGTTCTCGGTAAAATGCTGTATGACCTGCGGCCCATCAAACTTTAACCACGGCCCGGTGGTGGTCTGGCCTGTATCACTGCCAGACGTATGATTATGGCTAACTTTAACCTTAAATAAAAATAAAAACTACTGAGGCTAGAGGGCTGCAATGTGGTATGTTTTTAAGATCTGGAGGCGGACAAAAAATAAGTGTAGACCGACATACTAACCCAGCACAATAGTTGTCTTTTCAGAAAAAAAAAAAGCACAAACGATGATAAACGATTGTTTGACAAATGAGAGATAAACAATATGACCTTAATGATAAAACGCATAAAAACATAAGAAAAACTAAAAGAAAAGATTCATATTAAAAAAAAAACTTGAAATAAAATTGAATAAGGATTTATAGACAAAAATGAAGCTGAAAGTAAATAATAAAAATAATAACATTCGATTTAAAAAATAATGAAAGCAAATATAAAAAGTAAAGTATCAATATTAAAGAAAATATTAAACATAAAAATAAAGTAAATAGAAAATAAAAAAAAAAATAAAAATAATAGCAAACAGAAATAAAATTGAAAAAATTTGAAAAAAAAAACAATAGTAAAACTAAAATCATAAAATGGCAAATATAACCGAGACAAAAATACAGACTTTTTGAATATATCTGAAGCTGATCTTTTATAAATAAAAAAAGAAATAGTTACAATTAACCATAAATTTGTTGAAAATAATCGTAATAATCCGTAATAATCTCACAATAGCATGAGTCACTAAAATGGTGAAGAAATACACAATGGGGTAAGTGTATATAACATTTACACTTGCACCATTGTGGATTACTTCAATAATAATAATAATAATAATAATAATAATAATAATAATAATAATAATAATAATAATAGCGCGAGTCACTGAAACTGTGAAGAAATCGTCAATGATGCAAATGTTAGAAATGTTAGAAATATACATAGTAACGAGAGGTCGTTTGTATACATATATTTCTAATATACAATTACAGCATTGAGAATTTCTTCACTAATAATAATAATAATAATAATAATAATAATAATAATAATAATAATAATAATAATAATAATAATAATAATATTAATAATATCTAACTCCAAGGGATTTAACTCTTTGTAAAACGTGATAAAGAAAAAACTCTACATTAAGTAGGAAACATGAGAAAAATGAACACATGCTAAGGGAGCAATATTGAATTTCACATTAAATGTTTTCAATAAATGTGCTCCACATTACTTGAGAAACATGAGGAGAGGGAAATGCTTCCATAATTACGAGTTAATAATAATAATAATAATAATAATAATAATAATAATAATAATAATAATAATAATAATATTAATAATACAGTACTCTCAGTAGCATGAGTCTTGAAATGGAGAAACAAATCCACAGTTATGTATATGTACATATTACATAATTTTAAAAAGTCTGTACATATTTTCCTTAAATATATGTATATATACATAACTGTGGATTTGTTACTCCAATAATAATAATATAATAATAATAATATGGGATATGCCAGTGGAAATTGTACCCATAATCATAGGGACACTAGACACAATCCCAAGATCCCTGAAAAGGAACCTGGAAAAACTAGATGTTGAAGTAGCTCCAGGACTCGTGCAGAAGAGTTATCCTAAAAACAGAACACATAGTGAGAAAAGTAATGAGCTCCTAAGGAGGGAGGATGCAACCCGGAACACCCACCCACATCACACACACACACACACACACACACACACACACACACACACACACACACACACACACACGATAAAAACCACCCAGTTGAATAGGATGACTGTGATCGAAAAAATGATGGGCAATAAAAAAAATAAAAAAAAAATAATGATAATAGTAAGTCAGTGAAAAAGATGTCTGAACTTCGGATATGGACTCGGAAAATAATACATTGACGAAGAAAAATGAGATAAAATAACCAGTTATCATAAAAAAAAGTGTGACCAGGAAGGATACTTAGCGGATCTCTGTTATAATCATCTATAATTAGGATTATTCATAATTAGCTATTATGAGCTCCCGAAAACTATACTGAACTTGTTGTCGCTGTTATTGTAGATTGAGGTGGCCTAATACATGCACGGGCTCTTGCTTCGAAAGCAGTCTGTAATTTAATTTTTGGACAACCTCCACATTCTGATCTTATGTTTTTTTTTTTTCTAACTGAACTTGATTTGTGGAGAATTTCGTCACATTAATTAGTTTCAGTTGAACCTGAATAGTAGAAATCTTTCTGTCTCATCTTACTGGACTGATTGTTCTTGTAGATCAAGGTGGCCTTATACCCGAGTATCCTGTAGCAATTTTTGGAAAAACACCACATTCTAATCTCGTGTTTTTTTTTTAATGAATTTGATGTGTGGAGATTTTCAGCATAGCTATTGGTTTCAATCGAGCTTGTAATATACAGATCTCCCCGTTCTTATCAAATTTAGTTTTCTAAAATTAAAACTATTGTCCGTCCGCACTTTTTCTGTCCGCCCCTAGATCTTAAAAACTACTGTGGCTAGAGGGCTGCAAATTAGTATGTTGATCATCCACCCTCCAATTATCAAACATACCAAATTGCAGCCCTCTAGCCTCCGCAGTTCTTACTTTATTTAAGGTTAACGTTAGCCATATCGTGCGTCTGGCAACGATTTAGGCCAAGCCACCACCGGGCCGTGGTTGAAGTGTAATGGGCCGCAGCTCATACAGCATTATCCCGAGACCACCGAAAGATAGATCTATTTTCGGTGGCCTAGATTATATGCTGTATATACATAATATACTTGTGTAAACTGAACCTAATTTGTGGGTAATTTGTAGGTTCTTATTTACAGTGTAATCGTATCTGATTTAAGGTGAAAATCTACTATTCATGTTATTTTTTTTTTTTTCAACCTGGTGTATGTGTACTAAAATCTTCGCATTCTCAGTACGTTTAGAATGCATTTGCGTCACCCTGTTCTCAGGTTCTGGGATTCTTTCCCTACTTTCGTTTTTCTTTATTTTTATAAGCTTTACCACGGACATCAGGTTTAATCCATACAAATTCTCATCGCCTTTTCTTTAATTAGGGTATAGCCAAGGCTTAAAAAAAAGGCCAAGGATTGCCCTTCCCACTGGTTTGTGCCTTGAATTTAAGGAGTGGTTCCAGCCCCATCTACGTCTGATAATAACAGATAGTATCGATCTTAAAAATAAAAAAAAAAATACATAAGAAAATAAATAAAAAACACAAATTGGAGAGGAAATCCAATAAGAAGCACATAGAATTTCGGAGCGTCCCCCTCCCTCTTCATTGTGTGTCCTTAAACCTTTTTTCTTATACCATATGTTGGGTTCGGATTATATAAGAGACTTACCTTCTTAACCTCTGTACTATGACTAAAAAGTGGGAAGTGCCCAAAGGCAAACTAATTTCTACGGAACCTCACCATTGTTATATTTGGGACCGGACTGGACACAAAGGTATTATGATAGCCCTTTGCACTGAATGAAAAAAATATATATAAAAAAATACATAGATTTCTATGTAAAGAGCAACAATGCATTTATTATATTCCGTAAAGACAGGGTTGCCGGAGATGAAAGAGACCGTAAGGAATATGGGACCTTTAAGTTCATCCAGTGCTGAAAGGGAAATGGACATTGCAAAAAAATTATAATAAAAAAATATATATAAATAAAAAAGGTCTGAAAAGGTGTAACAGGAGGAGGACCTCGCAGTTGGAGTACGAGACAATTATTGGGAGAGGGTGGAAAGTCAGATGAAACAGACTATGAACGGAGATGTAGCAAAAGGAATGAAAGGGGTTACAGCTAGGGGCCGAGAGGACGCTGCAAAGAACTCCTACGTCTCTACTCCCCTCCGGAGGATACGTCGTACTGTCCAGATTGCAAGATACACCAAATGGACCAAGTTGTAGGATACGCGCCAAGGCTCAAGTTGCCTACAGGATGAGATACGCCGTTAAGGACCGACATCTCGAGAAGGAACACTAAGAATGACGTATATCGACTTAGGATATGCCTATGGAATAAGTTCTCAGGGATAATTATCGCTTATCTTGGAAAGAAATAGAATTCCCACCGTAAGCCGCAAATTTACAATCTCGATCAATACCGATTACTTACCGAAATGGAACTATCTGAAAATGGCGTCACAGTACTGAAGGTCGTCGACAGACTAATTCGAATGTGTTCAAACCATGCAAGAACATACAGTGTTGTAAGACGTGCTGTATTCCACATGTGACAATTGCGGTATTGGATTCCGCATAAGGAAATTCCCGAGAACGCGTTGGAAATTAAGCAACCGGCCAAAAAAATATAGGGAAAATAATAATAAAAAAAAACAATAAAAATAAAATAAAATAAACATAGGTAAAATCTGTGGAATTCCATATGAGCAAATAAAAAAAAGAGCAAGATGATTAACTAACAACAAACTCAGTCTTTCATATACCTCGCGAATCGGGAACGTCTTTCCTTCTTCCGTGTATGTAAATTCCCCCTTCCCTCTTCTCTAAAGAGATAATTACGGTGTATACGGCAGGGTCATTTTGATATTATTCATTGTTTTTTTTTCTGGGGGTGGGGGGGGGGATGAATAAACTAAATTCCGTCAAAGAACTTGGATATAAATTCTTTCCTTAGGAGTCCCGAAAATAGATAGATAAATAAATAAATAAATAAATAAAATCAGCCTTTATTCCACACATTAGCGAACTCTCTTTCTGTGTAAGCTTTTAATAAAAAAAAAACACGAATTTTCGGTGGCTCAAACCATCTTCCCATTACTGTCTCTCTATCTCTCTCTCTCTCTCTCCATGTCTCTCACAGTCTCTCACTCTCGGCCGAACGGGTGGGGCCCGAGTAAAGTAGGAACATCCCAAACCCGGCAACAGGGGCTTTAAAGTCCGAACGTAAAGTACTAATAGCTATTAGGGTTCGCTACTTAGGCAACCCCTCCCCCCCAATCTCTCTCTCTCTCTCTCTCTCTCTCTCTCTTTCTCTCTCTCTCTCTCTCCTCTCGATCAGTCGACAATGATACGTATTACTTTCTCTACCTTCTTCTCTTTCTCTCTTGGTCATCAATCAAGCAACGTTGCTACATGCTACTCTCTCTCTCTCTCTCTCAGAATCAACACCCAGTGTTGCTACCTGCCAGCTGTTATTCCGTCCTTTGCCTCTCTCTCTCTCTCTCTCTCTCTCTCTCTCTCTTAAACCTTTTCTATCTCTCATATTTATTCCTAATAGCTTATAGGAAGTAAACAATTAAACAATTTCTCTCTCTCTCTCTCTCTCTCTACAAAGACACACCACTACTTTAGAACATTCTTTACACCAGTCAAGTTAGCTCAGGCAAGTCAACATTTTCTCATTAACCAAATCTTCTTGTAGTTTGGCCTTCTCTCTATTCCTTTAATAAATATTTCCAAATTCGAGAGGCAAATAAGTTTTATGGTAAACCTTTATAACAAGGTGAAAAGTGTTGTTCTTTTATGTTTCGTCAGTTTTATTCGCCTCGGAAATGAAACGAAAAAGGACAATTTTTAATTCACATCGATTCACAACAGATAAAATACCGTAAATGATTTGCTTATTTCGTCCATCTATGCTCTCCAATTGATTTTGCTTGTTTTATCTATTTATGCTCTCCAAAGTTGCAGGGAAACTTATTTTTAAGCCACCATATAACCATTTAGCTGAGAGTCAATATTCATAGAGGAAGCAGTTAAGCACCTGCGATGCTCTTTTAGATTTGACAGTATAATGTTTACAATGAGGAGGGTTATTGTCATTTTAAAAGGTTAAAAAAATGGTAGTCTTTCATTCTCGAGTACATTCCTCCCCGTCATTCCACGTTAAGAGTAATTACAGTCATTCCAATCGCTCCCTGTATTAACGTAATATCAGTTCCGATTGTTTAGAAAGGCCTTATGCCGAGCGTCCTAGCGTTGCCATGGCGCGCGCTTCCCCCGTATAGCTACATCATTATCTTCGGATCTACTGTCTGTCTCTCCAAGCAGCCAGGAATGGATAGGGGGAAGGGGAGGGGGAGGGGTGAAGGCGGGGTGATGGGTGGTGAATGTATCTAGGGGGGGAAGGGGTACGTTTCTAAGGGGAAAAGGGGTATGTATCGAGGAGAAATCAAGAGGGGTATATGGTCGGTGGGGAAAGGGTACTGTTTTGATGGGGGTTTGGGGAATGGGGGTGGGGGGGAGTTGGGTGGCGGTGGTAGGCAAGGCGAGGAGAGAGAGAGAGAGAGAGAGAGAGAGGTTGCATAATTCAGACGTCAGGCATGCGTACCACTAAGCGACGCCCATACTTCCTTCTTTGTCCTGCGAGCATGCTAAGGCCCTATGGTCTCGTAGGGCACGCCGCCTATATGGCCCGCCAACATCATCATCATCATCATTATCGTCATATCGGTGCCGATTCAGCTGGCCTTATGCCAGAACGGCCTCTTAAGAGTCCTTGAGGATATTCCGCATTATCACATCCCTTATAAGTCCGTTGTTATAGTGTCGCTACTTTCTTCAAGATGGTTTACGATTGGTTTCGGTGATAAACTTTTAATCATTATCATTCTGGCACGACGATCGCCACCATATTCATCATCCTGTCACTGTCATTAAGGACGTGTCTTGCAGATGAATTATGGTGACTTCCTTCGAGATTTTCATTTAGAAAAAAAAAAAAAAAGTTTATCTTTCGTATTTCATACACTCACAAAAAGCCATGCTTGCCAACGCGTCGTGTCCATCAGAAACCGACCTCCATCCAAAACACAAATCCTACTGAGAGAGAAAAACAAGAGTGATGTAGCAGCGATATCTGGCCGGTGGTGGTGGTGGGGGTAGCGGAATTGTGGGGTTCGTGTCGTTGGGGGTGCGCAAGCATGCATGGTGACCATAATGGCGTCTTTGTCTACTACTGTCTCTCAAGGTTGTATGGGACGGCGGGGCCAGTTACCATATACCCCCATAAAACGCGACTCCCCAGTACTACGCAGTCCCTAGGAAACAACGTCGTTTTCGGGGTATTCTGGGATTTTCTGGGGTTCCCTGGGGTTCTGCTGGACCCGGTGGGGTCGGCAGTGCGTTGCAGCATTGCGGGTTTGGGGTTGGAGCATGCTGTAATAGGACTGGGAGAATGGAGACCGAAAAATAGGAAATAGGCGCAATAGGAAACCATAGCATATCTTACACACCGACATCGCCTGCTGGTGCTTGAAGCTCTCTCTCTCTCTCTCTTCTCTCTCTCTCTCTCTCTCTCTTACAACAAGCAAATTCACTGTTGCCAACCCATGTGCGGCACTTTTATTGGAGACGAATTTGATGTTTTTATTCTTCGGTTTCTTTCTACGTTTTTTCCTATTCTCTTTCTCTTTTTATATCTCTTATGATCTATTTGCCTGAGTGTCAGTCTAAATTTCTTCTAGTTTTTAAAACTTTTTCTTTAAGATCAATAAACAGAAAACATTCGTAAATATGCCAGGTTATACAAATGATAAACAATACTCACATACACCTTATATTATATATAATATATATATATTATATATATATATATATATATAATAATATATATATATATATCCCATTACATATCTATAGCAACAGTGGGAACAATCTGCCTGAGCTCTCGGTCTTTTGCATACAATAGGCAGTACACTTATACTGTACGCGCATTACCGAAACTATCAAACAATTGTGAAGGCTTGTTACCGTAATATTGTAATAAGAGAGAGAGAGGGTGGGGGGAGGCTATTAATGGATTGTAGAAAATGCCAGTAGCTGTTGTATTTATGTATAATAATCAATAAATAGAAAATAGGAATATAACTAAATATTCGGTAAAAAGAAAGAGAGAGAGAGAATTCTACTAGTTGTTTAAATAAAAAGTCAGTAGCTATCTGTATTTTGTACGAGTAAAACATACTGAAGAGAAGATTTAAATCAAAGAAGCCTTGACTCATGGAAGCATTCGTAATCATGAAGCGAGAGAGAGAGAACGCTAATAGATGGTTTATAAAACAACGTTAGTGGCTCATTCTGATTCGTAGGAATAAAAGCTAGACTTAATACTAAGAGAGAGAGAGAACGCTGACAGTGATTTAAACAAAGCACAAGTAACTCATCCTCATTTTTATCGGCAGAGAAAATAACGAAAATATCTGAGAGAAAATACCTGAAGTAAAATCCCTCGAATGAAAGTGATACCAGAGCTGCTCTAAATTACTATCGCTCTGGTGTCAAATGAAATATGTACATTGGGCGTCGTAGTAACTAGGTAACAAGAACGACGAATCGATGCAGCGTGGGGCTTTCATTTTTCACATTGATTTCAGACACCGATGAATAATGAAAGAAGTGTGTGTGGAATTTTGGAAGCATCTGCATATTAAGCTGGCATGGCGGTTTTTTTTTTTTTTTTTTTTTTTGGGGGGGGTGTTGTGAGGGGGGGGGGGGTAGGATCGAATCCTGAATATTGAAATCAGGAAATTGTCTTTGTTGCCGCAGTGAATTTATACCTGCATATATATGTACAGTATATATACAGTGTATATATATATTGAAGATATTATTGTTTCGTTTCTGCTGGCAACATTTTTTATTCTTATCTTAATACTGTCATTCTTATTGTTATTAAGCCCACATCTCTGATCTCTGATCTCTCTCTCTCTCTCTCTCCCCCCCCCCCCCCGTCATCGTCTCTCTCTCTCTCTCTCTCTCTCTCTATATATATATATATATATATATATATAATATATATATATATATATATATAATATACCAACATATATATATAATGTATATATAATAAGTATATATAAAAATTTATAGTCTTTATATAAATACATATGAATATGGGTATATATATATATATATATATATATATATATATATATATGTAATAGAAGATTCCACAAACAAATTGAGGTTAAAGCTAAAGAGCCACCCCTTCGATTCAGAGCAGAGGTAAATCTCATACGTCACATAACCGAAAAATGCAAATACGACGTCCTCGAGAATTTAATCACATGCCATCATCTAATATAACTGACTAAGTCACTTAAAATCTCCTTCACAATGGCAACATTAACAACAGCAACATCCATCCACAGGGTGATTCTTAATCACTTCCGCGTGCACTTCAGCGCAGCCTTGGAAATACTCAACAGGTACCACGTATGCGCGTAGTGTTCGCAAGGAATTCGATGCAGACACGAGGGAAAATGACTGATAATGAGATTCGACACGCATTACCCGTGTTGGCAGCTAATCAACGTTTGAGCATATTTATATGTGCGTATTTCCATACAACTCTTACTTGTATACTCATACATGAACAATGTATATATACGTATATAAAAATAAATCACATACATCATATAACATAAAAATCTACACACACACACATATATATATATATATATATATATATATATATACACACTGACATATATAAATATATCTATATATGTTCATATACATACATATATATATATATATAATATATATATATATATATATATATATATATATATATAAATATATATGTAAAAATATATATAAAACGTTCGTAGCTGTAGACCACAATCAAATGGCTTCAGATAGATAGAAAGATAAATAGACAGACAGATATATGGATAGGTAGATAGTACCATTATTAGCCCAGTGAAATCCTGAGAGCTTCGGCAAGGTCATCAAATCTTCATTCCAAAATGGCGAACCTATTTATTATTATAATGATTCTCTATCATGACGTTATGGCGAGGTGAGTGAGGGTACCATTTAGCTACGAGTCGTTAAGAGAGAGAGAAAGAGAGACGAGAGAGAGAGATGCGAGAGAGAGAGAGAGAAGAGAGAGAGAGACTGGGGAACGCGAAGATACTTTGATAGAAAAAAACGAGGCAAAATAATAATAATAATAATAATAATAATAATAATAATAATAATAATAATAATAATAATAATAATAATATACAATAAAAAACTGCTTGGGATTTTCAGCGGATTACTTTTATAACTTAGTTTGAATGCAAAAGAAGATCATGTATAATATTCTATACAAGAAGATAAATCTTGTACACCCTTCACGGCTTATGAACACAATCATAAGAAAATGAACGTAATGAAAATTTATCCATTAATGTACATTGGTGTACAATGAACACGCTTGGTCAAAAAGAATCCTTGTCAATATACCAACACTTCTACATGATTTATTGTTCGTCTACCTGCATATATGTAAAGGAAGCTGAAAAGCATTAAAAAAAGTATGAAAAAAAATATATTTATATGTACCGAAAATCGTACGTGGAAAGGATGGTAATATGGAAAGTAAAACATGATGACATTTAAAGATGACGAAGAAACTCGACAGGAAATGGCAGGTGACCAAAATGATCTCACCGAGCATTCCACCCCCCGCCCCCCGTGTTCAGGAGGCCGTCAGCTAGAGGTGATATTTCAATTTGGAAAGCGAAGGCTTAATGACAGGGCTTTGACGACACACGAACGTTAAGAGAACAGAGGAGAACAAGATGAATACACCCCGGGCCTCCCAAAAAAGGCGAGGACTTGTCCCCCCGCTAAACACAACAAACGCTCGGGCTATAATTTGACTGACAATAAAAAGGATTCGGACATCAGTGCCACTTCTTCCAGCTATAATTTTCGAGATATATTATTCTCGCATGAATCATCACTGGAGGCACCGGGTGCTTGCATCTATATGCATGCGTTTGCTTGTTTGCGTAATCGCATGTTTCACTAACTTTTTCGCTTTACCTTCCAAAGGCGTATTTATCTTACCTACTAATTCTTCAGAAATTCAAGCTTACATTTTTTACTTTTTTATTATTTTTCAGGAACTATCAAATTTCATCGCACTGTTCGTTTGGTTACTAATGAACGAAAATCCTCTATTTGTATGTGAACACTTGCCATCGCATCTAAATGAAAATGAGAGAAAACTATTCCTAAGTAAATTAATTAATCTATGTTAAGAAGGATTTCGTGTTTGTAGGAGGAATGGGTGTCATATGGAGTTGTTAGGGAATGCCTGCATACCAGCTGTTAAATGAGGAATACTGTAAGGAATCTGGTCATGTCGTTGGGTTGACACAGAGTTAAAAAGGCATTGGAGATGAATGATCTCAAAGAAAGAGACCAGTAAATAGAATATCATATCAGAGATAGATTTTGGGAACTATTATCAAAGTGAGATACTAACAGGGCAAAGCTTTCGTCTTAGATCTTATTTTCACTCTCCTTCAATACAGTGTAACTTGTTCGTGGCAGAATACAACAGTGAAGTTAAGAGACCTTAGGTTTGGCCACTTCTTGGATGGTTGACGATCAAGAAATCTTGGAGTCGCAGGCATATAAGCGTCTTGGGTATTCATGGAGCGGGGACATAGGGGTAACAACCTCATCTTATATATATATATATATATATATATATATATATAGTATATATGTATAATATGTATAAATATTATAATATATATATATATATATATATATATTATATATTATATATAATATATATATATATATATATATATATATATATTTACATAATATATATATGAATATATATATATATATATATATATATATATATATATATATATATATATACTGGTTAAAAGTGTTCTGTAACAACAGAATTCCATCTAATAAAAGGAGCCCATAAAAACACCAAAATGTAGAGAGAAAAGTACTATATTTCAGAGACTGCTGTCTCTCTCTCAGGTATATGAATGAGAAAAGTTTACAGAAAAGGTGGTATTTATACCAAGAGATTCGTCCACAAGTAAGCCAATTTAGGTCACCCCCGCTGATAATCTTCCTTTAATCTTCTTAAGCGTTGGTTGAATGAAACACTGCGTCGACGATGTCCGATGTCCAATTTCCTTTTGAGATGTTCATTACCTGCTTCTCTTTTATTAAGGCCGATTCCATCATTTGACTCTTGTACCGGCAGTTGCTGCTATAAATTACACGTGACATATTCCAGTTTAATTCTATGGTTATGTTCATTTATATGATTGAAAATAGCCGAGTTCTGTTGTCCATACCTAACTGACCGCTTTGTGTTGTATTAATCTCTGGGGAAGTGATTTACCTGTAAATCCGATGTAAGATTGGTCACAGTCCTGCATGGGATCTCATATACCCCAGAGTCTTTGGGCGGTGTCTTTTGTTGGACGTTAATCAGGGATTTGGCTAAGGTATTTGGGTAGGTAAATGCAAAAGGGTTGGATTTCCCAAGGGGTGTGAGTTACTCTCTTAATCGTCTCCAGGTGGGGAATTTTTATTTTATTGTTGGGTGTGTCTCTGGTCTTGTCTTTAGGGGGTCGGTAGAAAATTACGTTTGCTTTTTGAATTGCTTTCTCAATTATATGGTCAGGATACTTTAAAGAGATGAAAAGTTGCTTGCGAATTAGTTCAAATTCTTTTTCCAGGAAATTCTGGGGGAACAAATTCGTAAGGCTCTTAAGAATAGGTTGCTAGCTAGACCTATCTTGATAGTATTGTCATGATAGCTAAAGTAGTGAATATATGAAAGTGAGGAACGTTGGTTTTCTGTATATGGTAAATTTGTATTCTGTCGTGTCTCTGATTATTAAAACATCAAGAAAAGAATTTTGTTTGTCTGTTTCCCATTATACTTAAATTTGATGCTGGGCACTAATGCGTTTATTTGAGAGGAATTCATTAAAATTACCCCACACTTATTATCCCAAAATGTTAGTATGTCATCCACGTATCTCATCCACAGCATGTTTTTGGGTTTTATTGCATTTATTACTGTAGTTTCAAAGTATTCCATGTACAGATTGGCTAAAATAGGACTTAAAGGACTACCCATACTACACCCGAATTTTTGCTGCTTGTAGAATGATTCCCCGAATCCGAAAAAATACGTTATTAGATGCACATAATTCAACTAACTTTATTATTTTTGTCAAGTGCCAAGGGAAATGATCTGAATAAGGGGGATAATTTTCTCTTAAAAACTAACATTTTGGGATAATAAGTGGGGTGGAATTTTAATGAATTCTTCTCAAAATTAAACGCATTAGTGCCCAGCATCAAATTTAAAGTATAATGGGAAACAGACAACAAAATTCCTTTTGTTCTTGATGTTTTAATAATCAGAGACACGACAGAATACAAATTTACCATATACGAAAACCAACGTTTCTCACTTTCATATATTCACTACTTTAGCTATCATGACAAATACTATCAGATAGGTCTAGCTAGCAACCTATTCTTAAGAGCCTACGAATTTGTTCCCCAGATTTCCTGGAAAAAAGAATTTGAACTAATTCGCAAGCAACTTTCATCTTTAAAGTATCCTGACCATATATTGAGAAAGCAATTCAAAAAGCAAACGTAATTTTCTACCGACCCCCTAAAGACAAGACCAGAGACACACCCAACAATAAAATCAAAATTCCCCAGCCTGGAGACGATTAAGAGAGTAACTCACACCCTTGGGAAATCCAACCCTTTTGCCATTTACCTACCCAAATACCTTACCAGCCAAATCCCTGATTAACGTCCAACAAAAGACACGCCCAAAGACTCTGGGGTATATGAGATCCCATGCCAGGACTGCTGACCAATCTTACATCGGATTTGACAGGTAAATCACTTCCCCAGAGATTAATACAACACAAACGGTCAGTTAGGTATGGACAACAGAACTCGGCTATTTTTCAATCATATAAATGAACATAACCATAGAATAAACAACTGGAATATGTCACGTGTAATTTATAGCAGCAACTGCTGCGGTACAAGAGTCAAATGATGGAATCGGCCTTAATAAAAGAGAAGCAGGTAATGAACATCTCAAAGGAAATTGGACATCGGACAATCGTCGACGCAGTGTTCATTCAACCAACGCTTAAGAAGAGTTAAAGGAAGATTATCAGCGGGGTGACCTAAATTGGGCTTACTTGTGGACGAGAAATCTCTTGGTATAAATACCACCTTTTCTGTAAACTTTTCTCATTCATATACCTGAAGAGAGAGACAGCAGTCTCTGAAATATAGTACTTTTCTCTCTACATTTTGGTGTTTTTATGGGCTCCTTTTATTAGAATATATATATATAATATATATATATATATATCATATATAATATATATATATATATATATATATATAGAGAGAGAGAGAGAGAGAGAGAGAGAGAGAGAGAGAGAGAGAGAGAGAGAGATGCCCATGAATAAAGTATACATTCTCATCAAATTTGATTTCAGAGTCAAGCCTAGTAACGATATTGCTTTCCGAACCTGAAATATTCATACCCGAAGTACAAAAAAAAAAAAAAGTACCAAAAAGAAAAAAAAGAGATCCGTTATTCAAGTTTTATTCAATTTACATGATGGAAGGTTATACCAATCGTAACAGTCATGTGACACGACGGAGAGATAGATAAAAGGCAAAAAAAGAAAAAGAGATAACATGCATATTTAACGCCTCTATTTGTATAGTTAAATGGAAAGCGTTGCTTTTGAAAACCCTCAGTTGTAACGAATACAACGACGTGTTTCAGTCCCGGGACATTTGTGTAGGCAAACGTCAAGTTTAGCATTTGCGGTTTTGACTGAGTGCAGGCGAATGTGCGTTCTGCGTATTTGCTTGTGCCGACAGGCGTTTGTGTGTGTCTCTCGCTGTGAGGTCGCATAATGCGTATATGCCCGTTGACGCAATACGAGCGTAGAACACGGTGAGGAACAGTGCCTGGTATTTGCTCTTTCTCTCTCTTTCTCTCCAGCTTTCTCTACAAGCGTAGAACACGAGGAGGAACAGTTCCTATTATTCGCTCCTTCTCCTTCTCTACAAACTATGAACTCGATGAGAAATAGCGCCAGGTATTTGCTTTCTCTCTATCTATCTTTCTCTACTTGTGTAGGACTCAAGATGAGAAATAGTGCCAGGTATCGTAGTATTTGCTCCCTCTCTCTCTCTACTACTTGATTGGAACGCGACGAGATGCAGTGCCTTGTATTTACTCTTTCTCTACTTGCGTAGAACATGCCAACCCCCCCCCCCCCCCCACCCTTTTCCCCCTTTCGACTGAAGTGCGCAGGCGCGTTTTTCTGTCTTTTGGGATTGTGTGAGTAAGCGTTATGGCTGTCTATCTGTCTGCCTTAGCGAGTTGGGAAACAAATGCTCTCTGTGTCCTATTTACGTATAACAAGAGACATGAAAAAAGACAGAAAAAGACACACACAGAGATGAAAACG
The DNA here is from genome assembly GCF_015104395.2 of Macrobrachium nipponense. NCBI lineage: Eukaryota > Metazoa > Arthropoda > Malacostraca > Decapoda > Palaemonidae > Macrobrachium > Macrobrachium nipponense. Next base: position 47,201,827 of record NC_087211.1, on the reverse strand, counting down.
AATAAAAAAGAAATAGGAACATTAGTGGAATAGACAGGTGGGATAAGAGAGAATACAAACAATAGCGAGAAAAAAAACAGCAATAAAATATCGAGAGAGAGAGAGAGGTGAAGATCATACATAAAAAGACAGAAACAGAGAAAGACATCAAGATCACATACACACACACACACAAAAGAAAAGGAGAAAAAGGGAGACAGAAAGAGAAAAAAGACAGAGAAGGAAATGCCTGTATGACTGATCAAGCACCAAAAAAAAGCGGACAGGAGGCGAAGACGCTACTGGACTACGCCAGGCAGTAAGCAGTCTTATTTGCTTTTACCCACAGACTGAGAAGACATATTTGCACTCCCCACGAGGACCTGACGGCTCCGCTCACGTACGTTTACCTTCGTCTTCCCTCGCCTTTGCTTTCGTTACACGGTTTTACATTTTATATATTCACTGCCGTGCCGGGGGAGGTTTTACATTTTTATATTCACTGCTTTGTTGGGGAAGCTTTTATGTTTTATATATGTAGATACAGCTGCACTAAGGATGGTTTTAAATTTTATATAAACACTGCTGAGCTAGGGATGGTTTTGTTTTATATATTCACTGCTGTTCTAGGGAAGGTTTTACGCTTTATATATTCACTGCTGTGCTGGGGAAGTTTTTATATTTTATATGTACACTGCTGTACCATGGAAGGTTTTATGCTTTATACATTCACTGCTGTGCTAATGGAGGTTTTACGTTTTACATATTCACTGCTGTGCCAGGGGAGGTTTTAAGTTTTATATATGTACAGCTGCACTGATATTCACTGCTGTGTTAACGAAGCTTTTATATTTTATTTATGTACAGCTGCACTAAGTATGTTTTAAATTTTATATATCCATTGCTGAGCTAGGGATGGTTTTACATTTTATATATTCACTGATGTAACAGGGACAGTTTTACATTTCATACATCCACTGCTGAGCTAAGGATAGTTTTACGTTTTATACCCTTACTGCAGTACTAGGGATGGTTTTATGTTTTATATATACTAGGGAAGGTTGTATATTTTATATATTCACAGCCGTATCAGGGACAGTTTTACATTTTATATATGTATTGCTGTGGTAGGGAGGGTTTTACATTTTATAAATTTACTGCTGTCTTATGGAAGGTTTTATATTTTATATATTTACCTCTGTAATAGGGATGGTTTTATGTTTATACATTCAATGCTATATACTGCGGACAGTTTCACTTTCTATATTCACTGCTGTTTAAGATTATGAAATATCATCTTAGAGGAAAACAATTGTCTTCTTAAACCTGGCAAACTCCTTCGGAAACCATTGTTCTCCTCAAAGGCTCTTTTTCGGAGCCTTAAGCAAATTTTTAAATAAAAAAATGAAAATTGAAAAACCCACGGCTATCCACACTGTACATAAAATTAAAATGTTTCCAACGTTCCTTACCTATGTGATGATAATTTCAGGGAAAAAATGTCTAAATTTATTTGAGAGAGAACTGCCTGTCTTCAATCTAAAGTTAGTAGCAAAAAATCCTTGCATCATCAGGTCCTCGTTCAAGCTCAAGGATAATGTTACAATCCGTTGTTTACATCCAGCGTTGTTTACAAGTATACCTGCCCAAGGTGTGACCAGGGGCTTACGTTGGATGTACCAAAAGACTGCTGAGGGCAAGGTCTAGAGAATACATAGACAGACGCCCATAGAGGAGTTAGTTTCAGAGCCGGAAGCAGACTGTCCAACCAAGAACATCTCAGGATTCTATAATGATAAAATTAACTGCTCCATTATTAAACACCCAATCATCTACTCAATTGTTTATTGCTTTATGGACCTATTTGTATTATCGTAACCTTGTTTCTCTCTCTCTCTCTCTCTCTCTCTCTTTCTCTCTCTCTCTCTCTCTCTCTCTCTCTCCTTGTTTCAATAGTTTCGTTTAGCTCCCGTCTGGGTAGGTACTTTCAGCGTCATGGTGTTTCTGATATTTCAAATGAGTTAACATTTCAGATGAGACAATATTGCAGTGTTTTTAATTAGTTATAAAATACGTTTTTTTATGAATAATTATTGAGAGTCAACTCGCTGCTGCATTTCACCCTTGAAGATTGCAACAATGTAGTTGTGAAACGTCGGCATTAGCATTAAACTGTAAATTTGAGAGCTGCTATATATTATATATATATATATATATATATATATATATATATAGTATATATATATATATTGTAGGCGTGAATACGCATTTTTGTGTGTACGTAGTATCAGATATGTACAAGTAACACACTTAACAGGTAAATTACGCATGAAAAATAATGCAATATGAAATCACGAAGGAGAAAAAACCGAGAGAGAGAGAGAGAGAGAGAGAGAGAGAGAGAGAGAGAGGTGACATCAAATTTCAAAATGACATAGAACGCCGATTTTTCCACTTTTTGGGGGAAGCGATTCACAGGATATGAATTTTGCGCATTATCTTGTTGACTTTCGTAGTTAGCGAGAATCGTGTGTACTTTTGCCGCGAAAAAAAAGAAAAAAAATTGGTGTTCATTTGAGCCAAATTGAAGGGATTTTAAATTAGCGAGTTCCAGATATCTAGAAGTCTATTAATTAATAAATCAAATATGCCACCCTGTCGGTGTTACATTCAACTTTATTTGGAAAGAAGAAATGATTAGGTTAATGAAATATATTTATATATATGTAAATTTTTTTTATCGATTGCATCTCAGATAATTAGACGTCGCTTATGTGAAACCACGCCCACCGAAATATGCACATATTATCTATATAATCAAATATAATTAATTGAGATGCACCTATAATTGTAAATGTGAATATCACTTCGGGGAGTGGATTTGTACACGTGTCGACTGCAAAAATTAATTAGTAACTTAAATATTCATATTTACACATTTTTGGGGGGACATAAACGTTGCCCTGTTATACATATATGCACATGTATGTATGTATATACATGTGTATATATGTCTGCATGTATGTATATACATACATGCTATATATCTTTGGATATATGTAAACACACACACACACACACACACACACACACACATATATATATATATATATATATATTATATATATATATATATATATATATATATATTTAAATAATTACACACACACCTATACATTATATATATATTAGATATATATATTTATATCTATATCTATAAACGGACTTTATTTTATAAACCTGCAACGAAAAATTGTCAACAATTGAGTAGAAAAAAGATAAAAGAAATATTAATTAAAAGCTCTCTAGTATACCTTCCGAAGTTCCATGGAGTACCTGACTTTAGCTAATCGTATCCAGCTGATCATCGCCGCTTTTATCTTTACGTAATATCTTTTTGTTTTCCTTCCGTTCTTCTTCTTCTTCTTCTTGTTTTTTCAGACTGGACTCGTGTTTGGATGAATGACAAAACAATTCTTAAGCTTGTTGCTTGGTCACTCCTCCTCGCGTCTGCAGCTGTGACCTTGAATATAATTATTCTCCGACACAATTTCCAGTCAGTTATGGGCTCTAGAGAGTAATGACCTTCCTAAGGGTGATTTGATGGAATACTTACCAAAGAGATAATATTTCGGCAGTTATCTCTCGCAATGAAAATGGTGATTCATCATTACTTTCTAGAACTAGAAAAGTTATCGTTATTATGACTATTATTCAGAAAATGAACCCTATTCACATGGGGCCATAGACTTGAAACTTCAGCTTTCGCAGAAAATGGTGTTCATTAAAAAGAAGTTACTTAAGATAACGGGAATTACAAAAAAGAAGGGATCACTTATCAAAAAAAAGGCAAAAGTAAATTAACAGATGAAATTTAAGTAAATTATTAAAATGAAAGGAGAATTTGTATAAAGGTAGTAATACATTGCTTCTTCGCTTGGATTTCTCAAGTTCCAACTGGGAAACGATTAACTTGACATTTGTAAGTATGACGGAAATAAAAAAAAATTACTTAAATCTTTAACACCATTTTTAAGGCAATATTACAAGAGCATCTGATAGGGATCCTACAATATTGGTTTCAGTAAAGGTTTCTAAGCACATTATTCCATAACGCCGTACATGTGAAATGACAGAGTGAAATAGGTTGCGCATATGTCCCCGTAGAGCACAAACAGTTTCCTTCAAGCATAATACGAAACTGCCACCTTGCTCCGGTTCCCTTATGCGAATCAAGTTCTTGCACAATTCTGCTATGCAAGATATAGTATATTAACCGATCCTATTGACAAAATGAACGCAATAATATTCAACATTGTACATAACTTAAAAAGCTACATCGGGCTCTCTCTCTCTCTCTCTCTCTCTCTCTCTCTCTCTCTCTCTCTCTCTCTCTCAGTTTTCCCTCACAGATCTTTTGTTTCGTCGGCAAATATCAACAACTTGAGTTTTTCTCAAAAAAAAAAAAAAAAAAAAAAAAAAAAAAAAAAAAAAAAAAAAAAATTGTCGGCAGATTATTTACAGTCAAATCAAAAAATAAAAGCGGCGAAGTGGCCGCGTTCAATCGAAGGGTCGTTACGCGAAGTATAAACAGCCAGAAAAAAAAAAACAAAAAAAAAACAGTCCATACGCCTCGCCGAGGAGTCAAAACAGGAAAAACACAATGAGTTCGAACAAACTTTCCAGTGCTAACAATGCGACTCGCTTTTGTGTTGCCTGAACGCTGCTTCTGCTGCGTTCAAGTCTTTCTTTATTGTATTGGAAGAGCGGCAGAATGATTCGCCGGCCAGAATAGGAAAGAATAAGTCACTCTTTGGCTATAATAAATATGTGTTTGAATTCCATGCGAACGGAAATGACGATGGAGAAAGTCTGAAAGAATAATATGTTGCTATAAACACTTCTACATTGCAAACTCGTGTCCGCGTTTTGTGGTTACAATCTTGTGCAAGTGACTTTGCGTGAATACTAGAAAGAGTCATTTTGTTGCCTGCTATATACTATTGATTTTGGCGCTAGCAATAATTAGTGTTAGATGTTAAAGTCTTTCATCTCACTGTCAGTAATGAGTATAATTCATAGCTTACGCAAGAAATCTTACGATAAAAACTAAAGTTTAGGTAATTTTTACCGTTATATTTTTTCCAATGAAACATAAATATCACACTGGGGTCGAACTAGAATTATTCAATCTCCAGTTAATTAGCGGTTAAAATAAAGTGGAGGGTTTTTCTATAGTTTACGAATAAAAAAAATTAAAAATAGAGGGAGTAGGAAGAGTATTAGGCGAAAAAAACAAAGGTCCCAAATATACACAATAAACATGGTATTTTGATTTTTGAAATATAAGCTGCTGAGTCAAGCAATGGGACGTTTTCAGCCATTTAGCGCAAAAATGGGAGCTGGATAGATGGATAGTAGGATAGAGCCAGAAAATAAAGGAGATGGAGTTGAAATAAATAACAGTCAGAGGTGTTGAACAGCAAAATTAAAGAAAAGAAACGGGAATGGCAATAAAGTACAAAGCTAAACAGTAAATGTAGCCATACAGCCTTCAATAACGACCACATTTCACCACGTGAGGTGCACTGACGGCGTTATCCCCCAAGGAGACATTGTCCAAGATAAGTTAGATACGGTTTCATTTGGCATGATTACCTACATTCCTTTCACTTAAAAATACACCCAGGAAATTATTTTTGCTCCGTTTCTTTCTGGTTCACTGATGTGCGTCAAGCATCAAAGAAACAGTAATTTGTACATTGTTTTGAACATTATCAAAGTGAGCTTTTGCCCTCCGAAAGAATTAGAATTAACTCGTACGATGCAGAATGAAAAGCGAGTGAAAGAATAACATGTACCGCATATGGAGAGTTACGGTAAGACATCTTTCTTGTCGCGAAATTCATTTAATTATACTACCATCGCGAGGAAAATTATTCTTGGCCTTCATTTACAAAGAATGATCAAAATTGATGCATTAGAACATAACAGAATTTTTCCGCTAAAACGTTATATTTTCAGGAAATAGCAGCTTCTCCTCTCTCCTCTCTCTCTCTCTCTTTCTCTCTCTCTCTTATATATATATATATATATATATATATATATATATATATATATATATATATGTGTGTGTGTGTGTGTGTGTGTGTGTGTGTGTGTGGTGACGTGTGCGCGTATATGTGTAATAATAAATAATATATATATATATATATATATATAATATATATATTATATATACTGGAAATGTAAACACTACTCTGTTACACTATCTGTAAAACTGAAAAATAAAAAATAAATAGTTTGAAAGCAGCCATCTTAACCGAGCTCTGAGCATGCGCAGCGAGGCAGTTAGCAAGAAGCTCATACGACGAATTATAAGAACCTATATATTTTCAATGACACCAGATGATGAACGCAGTCGTGATCTCGCCAGTATTTATACATATATATATATATATATATCTTATATATATATATATATATAATATATTATTATAATGCTAGGGGAAATGGTATAGTGTAATCTGCCATATTTAATATCGCCTTCCTGTATTTCCCGAACCATTTGTTGCTTTTTTCAATGAACACCATATTCTTTGGAAGCTTGAGTTTCATGCCAATGGGCCCTTTGGTGGGCTTGTTCCGTATAAGCTGGTTTCATCGTCTGAATAATAATAATAACGTTGTTATTTCCACCACGGTCTCTCATTCTCATTATTAATATTGCCGTCAATATCATCATCGTTACGGTCATTATTATCATTGTTACGGTCATCATTACCAGCAGCCCATTTGCATATACTACGCAGCAGAAATGAAATCTACGTTAATACACTAGCAATATTAGCCGTCTGCTTCGGAGACCCATTACAAAGAGAATGTAAGAAAAAAAGACATAAAACTCCCCCTATTAGAGAAACAGCGGGAGCAATTAATTACCCGTAAAACAATATATTCTCATTACCCGATCTCCTCCTCCTCCTCCTCTCCGTTTGATCTGTACAAAAGAATCGCGGTCGCAAATAATTTCGATACTTGCACTAATTAGCGCGGATGACGGCGATCCCCCGAGAACAATGCTCGGTCGAAGAAGTTGGGGGAAAATACACTCGCTGGCATCCATATACGATGGGGGCTTCTTTGAGGTGCCACATAGAACTTATTTAATTTAATTCTTACTGTTTTTCTTTAATATATATATATATATATATATATATATATATATATATATATATAATATATAGATACATATATTCTTTATATTGTTATATGTGTATAAATATTATATATAGGTATATATATATATATAGTATTATATATATATATATATATATAATATATATATAGTATGTAAATAATTAATATACCTAAACCTATACCTATATTTATTTGTTGCTTTTACGTTACTGTCCTAGATTTTCACTGAATCACAAACTGCTTTGATGTATTTTTTCTTTTTTGACAAATTTGCGTTGTAGCTTGGAGGACATTTTAGGATTTTTTCAGATAATAATAATAATAATAATAATAATAATAATAATAATAATAATAAGACTCCCATCTTATAGTATCTGTAAGAGTGTTTCTGAGATCATCTGGTAAACTGCGTTCAAGCCCCACGTATAAATAATTGGGTTCATATAAATACGATAAGATTACGCAAGCGCTCAAAACTAGGCCTTCAAGGTTGGTACACGAAAGAAAATGACCCAATGTCTTCAGCCATCAATAGAGATACGTTTTGATTCCGACTCAGTCGTACCTTTTACCGAAATTTGGATTCCAGACTAAATCGCCATTATACCGTCTCCATGACACCTCAGTGTAATGGTGCAATGAAGTATGTACCAAGGAGCTATATAATATTACTTTTGTGAGTAACCTATTCTAAATATATATATATATATATATATATATATATATATATATATATATATATATATTACATAATACAGTGTATATGTCTGAATGAATATGTATGATACTGCATGTATATAAATACACACAATGTATATATGTATATATATATATGTATATATATATGTATATAAATATATATATATATATATATATATATATATATATATATATTACGTATACTTTCCAGAGCTATATTCATTCATACACGCGTATACAGAAGACACAGATATAATCACACGAGTATAAACGCGAACGTGCACATAAACACACAAAAATACGTCCGGACACAAACAATAAATCTGTATAACATGACACCCATGAACATTGGGCGCTGTGAGCAGTGGAAGACCGCGAGGCAAATTTCTAATCAATCCAGAAAATTCGTACAAGTTTGGTGACACTCGTCCCCTTTGGGATATGATTTAAAAAATGTGTGAAAGTGCGTGTTCATACCAATGAAGATACATTTATATATAGATATGTATATTTTTAAAACGTTTAAAAAAGAATAAAGAATTGGGTATCGAAAACATTGATATCACGAGTTGATTAAGTTGAACATTGCGTTGGGGTACAGTACATGGCTTTTGTTCCATAAATGTTCGGGAGAGAGAGAGAGAGAGAGAGAGAGAGAGAGAGAGAGAGAGAGAGAATAATGTGTATTCCATTATATGTCATTACTTAACCTTTTTTTCATAAACGAATAGTGCATTACTTTGCATTTCAAATATTATTTACAAAACATTCTTATAAATGATAGAGAGAGAGAGAGAGAGAGAGAGAGAGAGAGAGAGAGAGAGAGAGTGTATGTATTCCATAATATATTACTTAAAATTCATTCCATAAATATGTGTACTATTTTGTATTTCAAAAATCCTATTACGAAACATTCCTATAAATGAGAGAGAGAGAGAGAGAGAGAGAGAGAGAGAGAGAGAGAGAGAGATTGTATGTATTCCATTATATGTCATTACTTAAAATTTTTCCATAAAGGAATAGTGTACTATTTTGTATTTCAAAAATTTATTACGAAACATTCCTATAAATGAGAGAGAGAGAGAGAGAGAGAGAGAGAGAGAGAGAGAGAGAGAGAGAGAGGAAGTTTATTCAGTTGCGTGTTGCTGTGGTTCGACTATTTGCCTGTTTCATTTCCGACGTTCATCACATTCATCTTGAACTATTCCCATGGAAATCTGTATTCGCTTCAATACAGTTGGCGTATGAATTCAATACGCCATTGTACGGAGAAAATGCATCGCTTTAACTTTCTCTTCAATCAAGCAACCAGCCAGCTGGAAATACCAGTGTAAACATTAAATTAAAAACAATAAATCCGTTGCTTCATCTCTAAAGACCCTCGAGACTGGAACGAGCGCTGAAAATATTGAGATACTTTCTGTGAAAGGAAATATTTGACATTTGAAATGTGCCATCTCTTCATTTCAGGGGACTTGAATCACTCTCTATCGATAGCTTCATTTCGACTAGCCGTATTGAGCTACTTACTGAATTTTTGCGAGACGATTTCATTGTCTTCCAATTCGGCAAACAGGCTAAGATGCGCGCGCACACACACACACACATTTATACATACGTGTTTGTGTAGAGTTAAGTATATCTTAGTTTTACCAGACCACTGAGCTGATTAACAGCTCTCCTAGGGCTGGCCCGAAGGATTAGATATCTTTACGTAGCTAAGAACCAACTGGTTACCAAGCAAAGGGACCTACAGCTTATTGTGGGATCCGAACCCCATTCTATCGAGAAATTAATTTCCATCAGAAATAAATTCCTCTGGTTCCGCTTTGGCCGAGCCGAGAATCGAATTTCGGACCACCGTATTGGTAGCCGAGCGCGAAATCCACTCGTCCAACGAGGAACTATGTGTAAAGAGAGAAGGATATATTGACATTCTCTCTCTCTCTCTCTCTCTCGATTTAACCCGTTTGTCCCGTTTGTTTCTGAGGGCCATGAGACCAAGAACCTTGAGTCACAATGAGACCAGGGAGCCCTTGGAATGGAGAGAGAGGAATGATCTTAACGAGATTGGCGAATAGCTCTAACCCTCTTGAAGAAAGACCAGTTAATCTTCCATCTCCGACCATTTTTGGTTTTACAGTTACGGAAAACGTCAATAAACCTTTCTACAAAGCGCAGTTCGTAATTACTGAATGATTACCAGATGACTACTCCATAATTTAGCAGCTTTCATAAGTTAAGTCATTCTCAAGAGAAGGTTAAGTACGACTGTCAATAACCTAGTAAATTAATATTTGTCAGTAAACTAGGATTAACCATGATGAACAGCAATTATATTCAGGCGGAGAAAATTAAATACGCTATAAAAAAAATTATAAGCTGTGGCTTATTCCACCACTAAGCAAGTAAAATGTACCGAAGTTTCTTCGGCGCAATGGCGTGTTCTGTACAGCTGCTACAGCGTGCAATCAAGGGCGCCGAAAATAGATCTATCTTTCGGTGATCTCGGTATGATGCTGTATGCGCCGCAGCCCACGAAACTTCAACCACGGCCCGGTGATGCCCTGTCCTATATCGTTTCCAGAAGCACGATTATGGATAACTTTAACCTCTGAAAAAAAAAGAAAAAAACTACTGAGGGTAGAGGGCTGTAATTTCGTATGTTTGATGATTGGAGGGTGGATGAACAACATACCAATTTGCAGCCCTGTAGCCTCAGTAGTTTTTAAGATCTGAGGGCGGACAGAAAAAGTGCGGAGAGAAAAAAAGTGCGGAAGGACAGACAGGTTTCTGCAAAGTTCATTTACTTTCATTCTGTACTAGACAGACAGCCTCCTAAACCTGACGAATTATTTTCTGATTACAAATTATGATGTATTCCAAACCAGTATTGTTACATGCGCAGTTTCCTTGGCGCGTTGGACAGCGATGCCAGATCGACCATTCGCCCGAACCCTCTCAGGTTGGTTATAGCTGCTTTAAATTAAAAGGCCTTATGCCAACGAGGGACCTTCCCATGAGACGGAGAGATAAGGATACTTGGTGTGGACCTCAGGACTCCGCGCAATCGACAAACACGAATGCTTCTGCTGTAACTAATCTTAGATTTAGATAAGATAGCAGGAAAACAATTTGGCAACGCTGTCTCACACTAAAGGGCTTCAGCGCGAGGAATAACATTCATCTAAATTAAAGTTCAGAAATGCTTGCTCAATCCTAAAAAGTTATTATTATTATTATTATTATTATTATTATTATTATTATTATTATCGTCAAGTCAGTGGTTCAATTATTCTAAGGTTTAGGAAATGTAGCGGTCATGTTCTTAGGGGTCCTCTACCTTCCTTTGTAACAAATGTTCAACAAAATGTTTGCAACTTCTTCTCGGATAATAATAATAATAATAATAATAATAATAATAATAATAATAATAATAATAATAATAATAGTAATAATAATAATAATAATCAGTATTATGAAAAATATTAGCAGTTGTTGCAGAGAGTATAATTACTCTTTTTGGGAAATGTCAATAGCACTATTATGACTGTTGCAAGAAACCGACAAATGTTAAAAAAAAAACTTCATATCTCCCTAGAACTAATGATACATATATACATATTTTCATACTAAAGCAACGAACATTCACCCATGAACACCCATATAGCGTTGCGGAGACCAATCACGCAACCGTAGAAGCACGAAACTGCAAAGAAGTATTTCAAGAATGCAGGGTATTTGGAGTCCACGATGAATGTTCAAGCAGATTATCTGGCATCGCATCACGAGCTGCTCGTTTAACCTTTGAGAAATGGCCGGATCCCCTGATGAGAATGAATCACGGGTTGTCCAGAGGCTGAAGCGAGTTTTAAATTGACCTCAAGTGCACAAAATTGTTTTTATTTATTTACTTTATTTACTTTTTATTCTGTCGCTCTTTAATCTTGTTTTCAGTGTGTGTGTGTGTGTGTGTGTGTGTGTGTGTGGGTTCATTTCTTGTATTTAGGGACACTTTTCATATGATCTGCGGTAATACTGGCGGAAACTAAAAGTAACGATCTATTTTATTACTTCCACCATCAGTATACTGAACTGGCTGCTAAGGGCAAAGATATAATTATTCCTCCCTGCCAGACTCCACGAAATAAAAGGGAAACTATTTATAACAAATACCGAAAAAAATGAAGAAGCTTTGTCAAAGGATTTTACAACCCGACAGGTGAAACGGATAGGAACATGGGTAAATGGATGGAGGGAATAAAAGCATAAATTTATTTTTTCATCTGATTCTTACCATCTTGTGTATTAGTAGTTTTTGTCCTTAAAAGACTTTGGTTGACTTGAAAGGCCTTCAGGAATACCCGGCTATTGATTGCAGTCAGAAAGAGTACCAAGCATCTATTGGAATAAGGGAAAGCATGAAGTTAAAATGCTTTCGTCATAAACCAATTACAGTTGACACAACAGAAAATATATTCAGAAGACTAATTAGCCAACGGAAGATTAAGACGTAAATAACACCTAATCTTATCGATTTCTTTTGAAAATAGCAATTTATTGTTTTTATTTGGTAAATCATAATCTTTTGCAAGTTGCACTGAATTGCTGACTTTTGAAAATTCTTTTAGAATGTCGGCATTAAGAGGTATCAACTACTGGAAAATAATTTGTATGTGATTTCTGATACGCTATTGGATATTTGAGTACCTAATCTATTAAATCTAATGTAGATAAACGAAACTAAAAGGTAAAGCAAATCATGATGATTGTGGAATTTCTTACAGCGTTAGAAATGACCGTTCTTATAATTAGAATAGAAAAAAAAAATAACACGGTGTTATTCTTAACCTCTTTCCAAGAAACACGTTTGACACAAGGCACCGTTTTCTAGATACTATATATATATATATATATATATCTATATATATATATATTATATATATATATATATATATATATATAATATTATTTTGCATTTGCTCATGACGTCACACGTGTTCAAGGTACAAGCAACGCTAAACATCAACAAGCATCTGCAAGGAAATTATCTCCTCCTCCTACCCTATTTTCCCTCTCCCCGTTTCGGTTTCAATATGGAGTTGGGGGTGGGGAGTCCATCTATGTACACTTAGGGACCGAAGGTCAACAGCCGTTGTAAAGCCTCCTCTCTCTTCCCTCCAGGGGTTTGCTGTCCTCCAATGTACCCTTCTCACGCAAATGCAACATACCACAGGCACCCCTTCCACCTAAACCTCTCCCTCCCCCACCCACCCCCCGTCCACCACCAAGCACAATCAAGTGCCTACCCCATTCCTATAACAGCCAACACCCTCTCGTGCAGGGAGCGAGCTCCTTTGCTGACTGTACATCCTACAAGGTACAGCAAGACTCCGGAACATTCGGTTACATGCGAGTGTCCACATTCACATCCCCACGGCCACGTAACACAAAAGGGTTTTTTTTTTTTTTTTTTTGGCTACGCCTCGGGAATATGTTTTCTTCCCTTCTCTCTCTCTTTCTCTCTGTCTCTCGGCTTCCCACACATTCCTATCTCCTTTAAATTCGGTCCTCTTTCTTAAAATAGAGCCAACCATAACCCACTCCAGGTCATTCCCCATTCCCCACCACTCCTCCCTCCTCCTCCTCCTATCTTCATCCTCTCCACGTCCTCCTTCCTCCCTCCTCGCCATCCTTCGACCCCATTCCCTATCAGCCCGTCGTCCCTATAAGCACTACTGCAGGCAAACGGGCAGAGTCCTGGATTCCTTCCTCACGATCATCTTGTG
>NC_087211.1:47180660-47185660 GCF_015104395.2 Macrobrachium nipponense | reverse complement strand
CCGTTCACATCTATAAGGTAAAGATCGGACCCCGGACCTCGCAAATGCAACAGCATTTCTTTAAAGTGAGTGCTGCATTAGCACTCATAGGTAAATAATGATGGTGTAATCGGTAGTATCCTTGCCTACCTAGCAAGAAAACCTAGTTTGAACTCTAAAAACCCTCACAGGCCTCTGTGTAATGGTGTACCTGGCAGTTAGACCATTGTAGCAGGTAGCAAACAGGATGGGGAGAGAGGGCTTTAGGCTAGCAACTTCATAAAAAAAAAAAAAAAAAAAAAAACAAAAAAAAAAAAAACTTACGAGCTAAAAAAAAAAAAAAAAACAACACCTTGTGAGCCTCCTGGAGAAAAACCCACAGTCCTTTGTGTATGGTGTACCTAGCAGTTAGACAATTGTGGCAGGCAGCAAACAGAATGGGGAGAGAGGGCTTGAGGCTAGCAACTGCATCACCTAAAAGAGAGAGAGAGAGAGAGAGAGAGAGAGAGAGAGAGAGAGAGAGAGACTACCACTTTCTAAGTCTCCTGGTGAAAAAGAATGCGATGAACAGATATAGCTGATGATGAATAAATATAGCTGTGTACGTTTAGATGTGCGTCTGTGCAAAGAGGAAAATGCGCACATGAATCCTGATTACTGAACTGTTGCTTGAGTCTACTATGCAAGGGGAACTGACTCTTCCTGCCAGCAGACATCACAACAATATCTATCTGGAAGCATTATTCAATCATTATACCTGATCTCAGGTATATTGATCGAATGTCAGGTACCTCCGTTCTTGACAACTCTACCTGAAGTGTAGTACAGGTGCTACTTTGATTGGCCTTCCACTCATTTTCTCATTTTTTATCTTCATTTTGCCCATTTCGTCGTTATCTTTTCTCTAATTCCTCTTTTTTCACGTTTGCATCTCATCTCTAATCTATTTTCCTCTTAATTCTCTCTTCTACCTCACCTCAGCCTGCAGTCTATTGGCTCTCCCTTTTGGTTCTCTTTGTGCTACACATCTCCACTCTTTTTGTCTCTTGTTTTCTCTCTTGTACAACATCTTTACTTTATCGTTTTGACTCCTCTTCTACCCATCTCCACTTTGATCTTTTCATCGTCACTATGTTTTTCTCTTTAAACTTATAATTCCTTTCCACTCTGTAACTCTTTTCTTCTCTCTTCTCTCTCATTCAGTTTTACCTGTGATATTAATTTCTCTCATTTACCAAGCATTGGAAAGAACCTCTGGTAATCCACCTGTTCAGTAATATAGCCCCATTCTTCTTTTCTTCATCTTCTCTTCTCTCTCTCTCTCTCTCTTTCTTTCTTTCCCCCTCCCTCACCTTATGTACCCTAATCCGTCGCCTCAAAAGGCACTTCACCTCTTTCTATGAACCCTTCTACCCCCAACCCCTACCCCTTCCCCCCTATCACCCCCTTCTTCAATAAGGAGGAACCCATTACTTATACCCCAGCCGTAGCTCCCTCCCCCTCCCTTAGTGGGATATACCTACCCCCAAATGGCCTGGGGGGACCCAAGCAAACCTTTACCAACTTTAGTTCCCCTACCTCCTTCCCAAGCTGACACCATCCCCCCCCCCCTCCTCTCTCTCTCTCTGCTCTCTCTCTCCATGCAAGCAAACAATGTAAGAGCAACAATTCGCCCTCTAGACATGCAACGTCATCTTGCACCCCTTTTAGGAGGGCTGAGAGGAGAATAACAATGCAGTTGCTGTAATCCAACTAAATTAGGATTTTGTACAGATTTTCTTTTCCCGTTCCTACTGCCTCCCCGCCCCCAAAAGCCCGGCCCCCCCCCTTAACACACACACACACTTTTCAACCTATTCTCTTTTGCTTGCGCTACATTTATTCTGGTGTCTCCTCTTTTTTTTTTCCTTTTTCCTCGCTCGCTTCACTATTTTCTTTCCACAGCATTTATTCCAGTTCGTTTCCTCATCTGTCATAATACAGATTCCTTTCTCACTCTGGCTGTTTTTTTTTTTTTTTTTCTTTTTATTGATATCATCTTTGTTTTTTTCCTCATTGATTCTACACTACACTTCTTTGTTTATTTCGACCTTTCCTTTTCCCCTCATTTATATTCATTTTCACTTCATTTTCCACATTTTATTTATAGTTTCGTTTATTCCCTCTTCCTTCATTTTATACCCAAACCGAGCACTTTTTCTCCTTTCCTGCTATTTCTTCCTTATTTTGCATTATCCGTCCTCTCTCATTTTCTTACTTTATCCTAAACTCAAGTCCTTTTCCTTCCACTTTCCCCATTCAATTACTTTCACTTTTCTCTTTCACTCATTTTTCCCTGCTACTACATACCCTCCGTTTCACTTGGCTATTTCGTTAATATGGATCTATTTTAATTTTCCCTTTCTATTATTGTTATGATACTATATTCCATTCTTTTGCTCATATTCACTCGACACCATTCTCTCCCTTTACCATTCATTCTAACCTTTCTAAATGTAATTTATTTTCTCTTTCAGCTCCTCGACTCGAAAAGTAATTCGTCATGTAACTCTTCTTATTATTCACACTTTTATTTCATTTTCCAGTTTTGCTCATATCAAATTTTGCCGATGTCATCTTTGCCTCAAAACAATTAATGTTGTATTTGCGCAAATTTTAATTCCTTCCAATTTGGTTGTTGACTCGTACATGGCTTCTATATCTTATTGCATTTCAGTCATTCTATCATTATTACTCTCTCTCTCTCTCTCTCTCTCTCTCTCTCTCTCTCTCTCTCTCTCTCTCTCTCTCTCTCATTGCATTTCATTATTTTCACTGGTGTTCCATTTACCTCTTGTATTCGTGATCATGTTAACCCACACTCTGTAATAATTTCCCATACTTTCACTCATTTTCCACGAATTTCAAACGTCTTTGCTTTCTCCCCACCAAGGTTTATCTTTCATCATTATTATTATTATTATTATTATTATTATTATTATTATTATTATTATTATTATTATTATAGACTATAACTCGTCATACACAAGAACCAAACTCTTCCACTCAAAATTTGAATAAAAACACAAACAATGAAACGATACGGAAGTTATTAGTAATCTTTTTTTTTAATTACCGAGAGATGCTTTACCTACTAGTTACGTTTCTACGATATTTGAGAGGAGCTCTAATGAGATTAGAAGTTATAAGTTACATATCCATTTTTTCCGTCAAATTTATCCAGCTTTCTAACATATTCTACCTTATTTTGGACAGAGTGCTTGGGAGTAAGAAAAACATATATTCTACATAAAAATACCTACACACACACAAACACACACACACACACACACTATATATATATGGTGTGTGTGTGTGTATATAATGTATATCTATATATATATATATATATATATATATATATATATATATATATATATATATATATATATATATATTTTATATATATATATAACACACACACACACACACAAGTAAAAGTTCTATTATCATCTAGTACATTCTCCGAGAAAGAAATACGTTCAGAAAAACCGACATAGTAAGTTGTTCTGCTCCATCACAGTTATCAATTTTACATAATATTTTTGTAAGGATCCCCTGGGGCAGCCCTATACGAGTTATATGTATAGAAAAGAATATTTCTTTTAATCTTCATTCTTTTTTTTATCTCTGTTACTTATCTCTTTCCCCTTCTCTTCTGCTTACCAAGAGGTGAAGAACATGAAAAGAAACAGCAAATTCCCTAACTGACGTTGCAATCGAGTTGGGGAAACGACGGCTCGCTCTCTCTCTCTCTCTCTCTCTCTCTCTCTCTCTCTCTCTCTCTCTCTCTCTCTCTCGACCCTGCAGTGTATTCTTCGCCTTTGCCTATTGTGTATAGAGGCTCGGTTCACGAACCAGCACACACTATCCGCTATCATACTTTCTATCACATGTGGCATAATTGCCTGCCCTCTTCCTACCCCTTTTCCAAACCAAAGAGCCTCTCTCTCTCTCTCTCTCTCTCTCTCTCTCTCTCTCTCTCTCTCTCTCTCTCTCTCTGTGTGTGTGTGTGTGTGTGTGTGTGTGTGTGTGAATGGATTTACCTTGAATTCCAAAATTCCATATGGAAATCTACAAGAGGTCGCGGCTTCTTCCGCTCATCTCAAGTTAATTTCCCGAGAACTTTCATCTACTATTTTCGTCTTCGTTAATTCAGGACCGTTTTCGTCTTCGTAAATTCGCGACCGTTTTTGTCTTCGTAAATTCGCGACCCTTTTTCGTCTTCGTAGATTCACGACCGTTTTCGTCTTCGTAGATCGACCATATTCGTCTTCGTAAATTCACGACCGTTTTCCGTCCTTGTAAATTCATGACCGTTTGCGTCTTCGTAAAATCGCGACTCTTTTTCGTCATTGTAAATTCACAACCGTTTTTCTTCTTCGTAAATTCACGACTGTTTTCGTCTTCGTAAATTCACGACCGTTTTTCGTCTTCGTAAAGAGACCGTTTTCGTCTTCATAAATTCACGACCGTTTTTCGTGTTCGTAAATTCACGACCCTTTTTCGTAGGTTCACGGCCGTTTTTCGTCTTCGTAGATTCCCGACCGTTTTCCGTCTTCGTAAATTCACGACCGTTTTTCGTCTTCGTAAATTCACGACCGTTTTTCGTCTTCGTAAATTCGTGACCCTTTTTCGTCATTGTAGATTCACGATCGTTTTCGTCTTCGTAGATTTACGACCGTTTTCGTCTTCGTAAAGCAACCATGTTCGTCTTCGTAAATTCACGACCGTTTTCCTCTCCGTAAAACGACAATATTTGTCTTCGTAAATTCACGACCGTCTTCTTCGGTGGAGAAGAGGAAGAGGAGGAGGAGAAGGTGGAGGGGGGAGAGAAGAATGACTTTAAACAAATTGATCACTAATCACGGAAAAGGAGAAGTGACGAGCAAGTGTCGACTCACCCAGGATCCTGGACTCACCTGGACTCACCCACCCACCGTACAATGACGAAGATCGTGATGTTTCCTAAGGAAATAAAG
>NC_087211.1:47165660-47175660 GCF_015104395.2 Macrobrachium nipponense | reverse complement strand
ACGCAAAAGAATGACACCACGCCGGAGGGAACACAAAGCAACAACACACGATGGCAAAGGCAACAACAACAATAACAATTGTTGATTTTTTTATCTTTTTTTTCTTCTTCTTTTTGTGGCTTCGAAACCGCAAAGGCAAGGCTTATGCCAAAACAAGGCCGGTCCTGTTGGAAAAGTGTGTTAATGGATCTCTCCAGCACAGATTTAAAAAAAAAATCGGTTACATGATTCGGGAAACATCAAAGAATGAGGAAAATTCCAGATTTCTGGAAGGACTTGGTATGAAAGAATGATCGGCCCGGTTGACCTTTCAAAGAATTAAAACAGTATCTGTTTTAGTGAAAAAATAAACGTATTAATAATTCTTATTCCTTTGACGAAATCGAGACACAGACTAATAGTTTTCAGCACGAGTAGTAATCTTTTTTTAATATAAAGTAGAAGAATGATCCATAATGTAATGCAAACTATGAATGTATAATTTCATTCTAACCCTTGCTGTTTTATCTCGACTTAACCATTCATATCTCTCTCTCTCTCTCTCTCTCTCTCTCTCTCTCTCTCTCTCTCTCAGCTACGCAAATGGCTATTATATATTCTAACTGAAGAACAGATGTGGAATACGTCAATGATCCGTTTATTTTACAAACACATACACAGACATACACACACGCACACATACATGTACCCATTTACATTCTCGAATTACCCGATTTAGAAAATTACCAATAAATAGGTAATAAAAAAAAATATAGAGAAGGGGAAGGAGAAGATGGAAAAAGTCCATCCGAAGTATTTCTTTTGTCCCAAATTATCAGCCTTTTTCATTTGTATTTCCTTCGTCGGTGTTTTCGAGAGCAATTTACCTGTCATCGCAAAGGAAGGCAATTTCAAAAATGGAATTGCTCCCATCTGCTCCTGGGAGCAGTTTTCCCTTCCTTTGAAGGAAGTTAATGGCTTGTGTTTTTAATCATTTAAAAGGCAATTATGTCACAGGGCCCTGGGCGTGACAGATTTCAGCTTTCTGTTGCAACTATTTAGGAGCAAAATTTCACGTCAGAACTCCAGGGAAAAATTTTTGGAATTCTTCAGTCACCTGGTGCCGCTAACTGTCTCGTGCAGCGTTGAAGGGAGTCTGTGCTTGCACGATATTACTATATATTATATATAACAGAGACCCAATATTCAGACGGAGGAACCACACTAGATGATAAACAAGAATAAATTTAATGTAAGGAATCTGTCAAGCTAGTAAACAAATCAATATTAACGTTCAGGAACTGAATAAACAAAATCAATAAAAATGCATTCACTATTAGGACCTGGCCAAACTGTAAACAAAGTTGCACATCAATTTAGGAATCAGATAAATTAATAAACAAAGCTGTATTGAAGATAAGAAGTTGGTCTAACTAATAAACTAAGCTAAAAATCCATTCAATCTAAGGAACCAATTAAACCAATATGAAAAGTAGATTCAGTCAAACTAAGAAGCAAATTAACTTTCAACATTAAGGAACCGTTCAAAACAGTAGACAAAACAAAGATGTATTTTAAGTTCACGAATCACTCAAACAAGAGAACACAATTGGATTTAAACTCAGGAACTGGTCAGACTATTAAACAATAACGCAACCGAGCTCAGGAACCTCTCAGACAATAAGCAAAAATGGATTCAAGATAATGAACCATTTCAAGTTGAAAGGTACAAATCCACTGAAGCTCAGGAACTGTTCAAAAAATTAAAAAATCCAAAACCATATTCAAGGAACGAAAAGTCTTAAATTGAACTGAATTGAATTGAATGTGGAATTTAGGCCAAAGGCCAAGCACTGGGACCTTTGAAGTCATTCAGCGCTGGAAAGGAAATTGAGAGCAGGTAGGTTTGAAAGGTGTAACCGAAGGAAAAGGGTGGATGGCAAGATGGAAGAGAGATAATATGATCGGAGTTAAGTAAAAGGAACGAAGGGGGTTGCAGCTAGGGGCCGAAGACACGCTGGAAAGAACCTGAGGTAATTCCTACAGCAGTGGCCTACCTACCAGGTAATATTTTACTGTTGAGGTCAACAGAAGAACAGCGAGATTCAACGGAATTTGCCTAAAGCGTTCTGAGTGAAGTAAATATCATAACAAGTGAACAAGTAAGCTTATTTTTGTTTGTGTAAATTGCCAGGTAAAGTACTTATATTTTACTATTGTTTTCAACTCTCTCTCTCTCTCTCTCTCTCTCTCTCTCTCTCTCTCCTCTCTTCTCTCTCTCTCTCTCTCTATATATATATATATATATATATATATATATATATTATATATATATATATATATAATGTACAACTGATTAATGAGGAGACGGAACGTAATGAATTTATAATAAGGGCAGTTACCACGAAGGGAAAGTGAAACAGGCAAAGTGGTTGCTAGGCCTTTAAATATGTATGTATGTATGTATGTAATGTATGTATGTAGGTATGTATGTATGCATGTATCTATCTATCTATATATCTATCTACTATCTATATATATATATATATATATTTATATATATATATGTATATATATATATATATATATATATCATGCACTTCCCCAATAATCTCTCAAAGAAGTCTGGTAACTCTTGATATGGCCATTTCATAGACTGGTTACCGCACTTGATAGGTGGATCCAGCTGACACAATACATCCAAAAAACCCATTTCTAGGAACCTTGCAAAATCAAAGACTGCAGAGTCTCTATGGCCTAAGGTAACTATAATAAAGGCCATATTATCAAAGTAATTAACGAAAGCAATCGCGCTCAATTGCCTTTGGTTAAAACCGGAATTTTGTCTTTATAATAAGATCCAAAGATTATGTTTAGTCTCATACCCCACCATCACCCCCTCGCCCCGGAGGAACAAGCCAACAAGCACCTGGCCCCTCTAATCCCTTTTATGGGGAAGTGGTTTGTTGTTAGTTATTTTGTCTATTTTCATCAATGAATTGTTTCCCATAACAGAGGCTACCACTTACAAAAACACATCATTAGTGAGACTGACATTCATTCTTTGAATGTTGAATACATTTCAGATAAAGGTACAGCAAACATCCATAACATTAGCCCATAACGACCTACGGTGAAGAGTCTTAATTAAATAAAACTAAGTAACTATGTATGTATGTATATATATATACGTATATATTATTAGATAAACATACATACATACATACTACACCTACGTGAAGAGTCTATTAATAAAACTAGTACTATGTATGTATGTATGTATGTATATACATATATATAAACATACATACATACATACATACATACATACATATATATAATAATATATATATATATGATATATATACATATATAATATATAGATATAACATATGTATATATATATATATATATATAATAATATATATATATATAATTTATCTTTGTAATATCGAACTCACTGACTCCGGGATATAACCTACAAACAAGAGGAATTTTGTAACTGACCAGTCTGTCATTACATCTAAATCAAAGTTCAAGGTTCGAATCCTGGCCGAGACAATTAAATGTTCACCTTGAGGCTAAGTTGATTTCGAAGGTAAAATAAATTTGAATTAAAATTATATATAGTTTAACATTTTTTATATATAAAAAAAAAACCATGCACACGACAATGAATGACTAAAATGCATTTGCTTATATATATATATATATATATATATATATATATATATATATATATATACTATATACATATATTATATATATATATATATATATATATATATAGATATATATATATATAGAGAGACGCGATGAGAGAGAGAGAGAGAGAGAGAGAGAGAGAGAGAGAGCAATGGAAAATGTGATGAATAACACCAAATGATTTAGTAGCCATCCTTCATTGAATTCCTGTAGCCTCTCCTATATTTGTCACATGGAATGGAGTGATAGGTGAGCATTTATATACATGCATATTGTTTGCTTGGCAAACAATATGCATGTAACAAGCCATATATCCATATACTCGTATATATATCTTGGCTGATTTCTAAATGAACCTTTAAAATGAACCTTCCCCGTCATTTTATTTGATTATTACTTCATAACACCATTATAAACGAAATTATTTTCAAAAAACTATTTCGTAAAGTTTCCTTTCACTAATGATTACGTATCAGTTCAAACCAGGCATGCGCGTGTATACTATGCCTCCTAATAGGGGCAGGTGAGAGACCACGCTCCAATACTGTAATTCCTCGCAAATTCGTTAATGATGTTTCGGTGATATTCGGAGTCCCCCAAGGGGAGAATATCCGAGCATACAACATACACACACCCAGTGTATTAATAAGATAACAGAGGAGATCGTCGTGGCTAAGCACAAGCCCCACATAATTCAGATTCATTCGTCGATCATTGATGAGCGAATGTCTGGGTGATACTCCCTATTCGTGAGGGGGCAGATGATATTGAGAACAGGTTATTTTTACATACTCCAATTATTATCATTATATTATTATTGCTTACTCGGGGAGTAAGCCTACAAACTACTTTGTTCTTGTTCTTGTTGGGAGGGGGGTTAGGAAAGCCTAAAAAGGTCTGAAAAAGGTGTTTCACGTTGACTTAAAAATACAGGAATTTTAAAAATACAGGAATTTTAAAAATACAGGAATTTTAAAGATACAGGAATTTTAAGATAGGATGTTTATGATTTATTTATTAGAATGAAAACGTAAAAAAAAATAATGTGCATGTTAACCAGTAAAGAAAATTATTCCTGATAAAATATACCATATTTATTTTAATATTTGTTGGTGAAACACTCTATGTGACCATAGATTTTACAACGCGCCACGAGTGAGCTGGTGGTCGGATCGCGCCTTGTTATTATTATTCTTATTATTATTAGAATAGTCTAACCAGACCACTGAGCTGATTAACGGCTCTCATGGAGCTGGCTGGAAGGATAAGATGGAAATGGGGTGCCATGTCTAAGCCACAGGCCAAGCACTGGGGCTAAATGATGAATGAAAAAAAAAAAAAAAAAAAAAAAAAAAAAAAAAAAAAAAAAAACGATGGAAATGCAGTACAAGGTCAAAGCCACAAGCCAAACCCTTGGGGCTAAAAGACGAATGAAAATGAAATCTGAAAAAATATGTAAAAAAACAGGCATGCCCATTTACACTGGAACATACATACATCAATTATCCCGTCTTGCATAGAAAAATGGAGGAACAGGTGGAATGGTCATGATATCGATTGAACAACAGCATAAGTAATGGGACTCGTAGTGGATAAAAGCTACTCGTAATGGATAAGCGTTGGTTGCATATTACTGTTGATTTTAGGTGGAGGTTAATACTCCAGGTGAGCAGATTCCTTCGTTAAACTGCACTGCAAGCTTAGAGTTCGTTTTCGCTCGAGGAGCTGAAATGAGATCAATTTTCATCATCACCGAGACCCAAACTTTGAAATTGCTCATGATTTCCGACTACTTTTAATCCCTTTCATTCCTTTTACTCTACCTCCTTTCATATTATGTTTCTTCAATGTTGCTATCCACCCCCTCCTAACAATTGTTTCAAAGCGCAACAGCGAGGTTTTCCTCCTGTTACACCTTTCAAACCTACCTACTTTCAATTTCCTTTCCAGCTCTGAATGACCTTGCAGGTCCCAGTGCTTCTTGGCGTTTGGCCTAAACTCTACTCATATTCCATCCTACCCCATTATGGCCACTTTTAAAAGACCTAAATATGAACTGTCTCTTAAATGAAAATAAAAAAAACTCGATTTTAATTTGGCAACACCATCAAGACCTCAAACAAATCTCTCAAGCGAAGAACAATCATCATTTTCCTATTCCATCTCCTGTGCAGGAGAGGCATCGTTCATCATCGTCATTGTTAATGTAATCACTCTAATTGAACTGCACCCTCCAACTCCCCTCCCACCCTCCCCCATCATCATCACTACAGACATCATCATTATCACCACCACGAAATTCTTTGCCAGAAAGACCCCGTCTATTCTGCACAGGGCAACCAGGAAACTCGTTTCCTTCAACTACGAGAAGGATAAGACCCCCTTTCTCACACCTCTTAGCGGGGGCGAGTTGGGACCTCCGCGGCCATCATCCATCAAAGTAATTAGCAACCTATCATGCCTGCTGCCCTCTCGGCACATAATGGCCCATACTGTGCTACCGAAATGCAACTCCTTCCTTCCCAACACCAACCTTGGCGTCGCGTTCGGCAGCATCGTCGTCATCACTACGCAATATCTTCTCTTTCCTTTCGAGTTCTGCTCTTGTGAAGATCTGTGGCTCATCTCGTTCGCATATATATATATATATGTGTGTGTGTGTGTGTGTGTGTGTGTGCTTCTAAGTTGTTGGCAACAGATTTTGCCCTTACTTTTCTTGACAAGTATTTTCGACGGGCTTGCTACCCCTGCCTTTATGTAAGCAACCAACTTGCCACCTGGCACTTACCTCACTACAGAAAACAACAGAAGCCCACATGCTAAAAAGGCGAATATTGTGAGCAAGAGTATTATAACCTGTCGACTGATAACGAGGGTACGTATATACAGTATAAATGAAGTCCCTGGACATATGTGGGCATAAGGTCTCATGAAAAGACAGCTGGTACAGAATAACAATTGCTGGGTAAATTACTGCAATCTTATACAATGTTGAAAGGTTGGTGTACAGTGTGCAAGCTACAGTGCTTCAGATGGCCTTTCAATTCAAAGACTTGGGTTCGATCTGATATGTCAGAAAAAAAAAAATATATATATATATATTTATATAATATATATATATATATATATATATATATTATATATATATATATATATTCATTGAATAGAATGGCTTTCTCACTGTTAACCAGCTTTTTACCTGAACAATTAAGTAAAGAAAATAATTAGAAAATATGAAGCAATTTCAAAAAGCTGGTTAACAGTGAGAAAGCCATTCTATTCAATGAATGTTGTATCCGTGAAAATTGTGCCCTAGAAGTATTATATACATATATATATATATATATATATATATATATATATATTATATATATATATATAGTGTGTGTGTGTGTGTGTGTTTGTGTGTAATATGCATGTATATATGTATGTAGATGACGTCTAACAGACGGATATAGATGTAAGGTTCTCAAAGAAAACAACTATATCACTGAACCCATAAATTGTTCAGCTGTTACTGAAGCACTGCAGCTTGCTCACTGTACACCAAGCTTTCAAAATGGTATAAGATTGCAGTAATTTACCAAGCAATTGTTATTCTTTAACAGCTGTCTTTTTATGAGACCTTATACCCACATACTATGTCCTTGGACTTCATATCCAGAGTCCGCGTTCCTCGTCTGGACTTCGTGGACTTTCTCAGCAATCTTGCTACTCACTATCTGTATACACCTGGACTCCGAGAACTTTCTCAATTCCTTAGTGTCTAAACTCCTGGCTCAATATATTTGAAGGCTAAGGCACGCACTTGGACTTTGAGGATTTCCTTAGGAATCCTTGTCTGTAATTTCTTGGACTTCAACGACTTCCTTAACAACCCTGTTCTTCACTATCTGTCATCTCTTGGACTTCGAAGACTTATTTGAGGACTCACTTCTTCTTAGCAGAATAAAAGCTGATAATAAAAATGCAGTTCATCCTCATTATTTCTTTTTTAATTCGAGTGTTCTATATTTTTTTACTTCTTTTACTTTTTACTTAAAAAAAACCACTGAGGCTAAACAGCTGCAAATTGGTAGGCAGATCCTCCACTCTCCAATCATCAAACATACCAAATTGCAACCCTCTAACCTCAGTAGTTTTGATTTTTTTTTTTTTTTTACTGAAGGTTAAAGTTAGCCATGGATCGGGTATCTGGGAACACTTTTGCGGAATCATGGGACGCACCCTCACTCTACCGTATCTGGGAGCGACTAAAACGCTACCGGTGACCGGTCATGGATATATATTGGTTTTGTACAGCATTATACGTTATACAGAAAACGTTTCCTCGGCGCATTTCTTACTTGTTTTATTCTGAGCCTATAAGCAGATGCTGTCCTCATAATCTTAAATCACCGTAATCCACTCATAACAGAGAGAGGATTATGCCAATTTTTCGCGACATTCAACGATGAAAATATAACGAAGGAGGTGATTGGTGTGTCTTTCAGAGAGAGAGAGAGAGAGAGAGAGAGAGAGAGAGAGAGAGAGAGCCTGTTCAAAAAAGAGTGGAATCAGAAGGAATGATTTAGATACTGTTCTAAAGTACTTTTTGCAGTCAGATTAGTTGGGTAGTAAGAGAAGCAGATAAAAAACGAGAGAGAGAGAGAGAGAGAGAGAGAGAACATGCATTGATTGGAGGAAGGTGTTTGTAGAGAGAAAAAAGAGAATTTCAGCTATAATCTTTTAAAAAAATAAATTAAAAAAACTATTTAATAAAAATCTTTCATTTCAGATGAATTTCGTATTTTGAGAAGCTTACGCTGACTGCCGTATATTACTGAGACAAAGAGGGAGATTTAATTCCAGGTGCATAAGTGTTTTAGTTTTATTAACAAGTCTGATATGTTGATGATTTTGTTAAATACACATAATAATCGGGTTGGAAATATTAACGGGAATTAAGAAGTTAACTTTCAGCGAGAGAATGAAGCGATATACGTCGGTGTTTGAAAGAGTTTAATATAATCTCACCAGACTTATCAAAAAGTATTTAATCAACGATTGGAAATAGTCTACCAAGAAGCGATTCATAAATGACATGACAGATCCCATGACTGATCATTTTTGAAGGATATAAATATGCCATTACCAGAATAGAGTGAATCCTGAAGAGATTATTTAGCAACACTTCAGTTTCTGCCACGAAGCCATTTCAAATCGACATAGAAAAAACGAATATGGCAACATGTGCGAGCGGCCGACAGTTCTCCGTCACGTCATCATCAACCATCTGAACGGAACCGCAGATACTCAACATCTACCGGTGCCTTTTGTTGCCCATCTGGTGGGTGGTGGAGTTACTCAACGCCACCACACCTCCATCACTCCCCCACCACTCCTCCACCAACGCCACCACCCCATTCGCGGCCCCTGAACTCCCATTACCTACAAGAGTCACCCCAATGCACAAGCAACCCCTATTGACCTCTAGGGCCTCACACAATCTCTTCTCCTTCTCCCCTCCCCCCCCTCTCTCTTCTTCCCTCATCCCCTCCCCCGCCCTACCCCCTCCCAGGACCCTTTCGGAATCCTTCCTTCTCCTTTTCTAGGATTCTCCTCTCGCACCGAACCGCTAAATTTCGCAATTAAAAGAGCAGTTCCGCCCCATACTGAGATGGGTTGCACGGACGTGTAACCCATCAGGGTGTGGGTGGGAGGGGGGAGGGGGGTAGGCGGGAAGGAGGCTAGGGATAGGAGGGAGGAAGGGAAGGGGGGGACCGTCTTGTCTTGCAATGGTTGATTAAAGCGAGAGAGAGAGAGAGAGAGTCATCCCTCCGTCCCTCACTTCCATTTACCCATCACTCTCCAAACCCCTGGGTTCTTCTTCTTCTTCTTCTTCTTCTTCTACTCTCGGTCCCAATTCACTCTCCCTCCTTCTGATCCCTTGTACCCTAAACGTGACTTCCTCCAAGACCCTCCTTCAGACGACGCAGACCAAAGAAGGCGACATCACCATATATCTTTTCTTGACACCCTCTCTCTCTCTCTCTCTCTCTCTCTCTCTCTCTCTCTGTCTAAGATATGTCCTAAGAATTATCAACATTCGTGAGAAGAAGGCAGCATCATCTTATTTTTTCCTTGTACTCTCTCCCTTATACGGTTGCTCTCTTCATCCACTCATCTATCTATCTATCTATCTGTCTATTTATCTTTCTGTATCTATCTATCTGCCTAACCAAGCGATGCTTGGCATCAAAGTCATTCAAGAAGGGAAAGCAACATCACCACAGATCTGTTGCTATGTCTGAAATGACTTCGTACCATTATATAT
>NC_087211.1:47155660-47160660 GCF_015104395.2 Macrobrachium nipponense | reverse complement strand
GTCTAACTATCTATCAGTCCACGAACTAATATTTCTAAAATTTCTTCTGTACATTCATCTACCTACGTACTAACATGACAAAGCAAAGCCTTGTTCATTTATCCACATATTTATTTACCTTCAATTATTAGAAAAAAAATTGCTCATTTGTACAGACTGTACTGCTCGCTTTAGAAGCATAATAATACTCTATCTTTGTCGACCTATCGGCTTACCTTCTGTCAACTATTCTAACTTAATACGGTAAACATTTTACTAATAAAATGCTGTAACTGTTGTACACCCCATTTTGGAAAGTAACAAATATTTCTCTGAAAGATATTTGCCACCTGACGGATAATAAAAGAAACAAAAAAGAAAAAAAAATCTTTGAAATTGACAAGGCGAATGAAAAGTCTATAATTAAATCTTGAGAAATTGTGTGCTTCACGAATCAATAACAAAAGCAAGACGGGCACCCAAAATTACCTAATTCAGTCTATCAAAATCATATTAAAACTGAGCAGAGTTGATCTACTTGACACTTACTCTGTATGTGAGAGGCTACAGACTGAATTCACAAGGGCTATTAAAAATCGAGATCCATTCGAAAACAAAAAATAATCAATGAAATGAGCCAGTAATCCGTGGCAGAAAACTCATAGCATATTTAGCATGAGTGAAATTATCCAGCAAAATCCACTCGTATGTTAACCGCCCACCAACAACCCCAACTGCACCCCACCACCTTCCCGCAAAGGGGGTTAGTGCCGTCAGTGCACCTCACTCAACGCACTGTAGGTGTTACTTACGGTTCTTTGCCGCGTCCCTTCTCCTCCTAGCTGAAACCCTTTTACTATAGCTCCCTTCATATTCTTTTTTTTTTCTATCTCACTTTCATCCCTCTCGTATCAATTGTTTCAACATTATTTGCAGCGCTGAATGACCTAATAGGTCCCAGTGCTTGGCCTATGGCCTAAATTTTATATTCCAATTCCTCGTGCGTTTCGACACCCCTACAAAAGTACAAAACTTAAGCTTGCGTTACAGTTACATACATTTATATATAAAAAAAAACATTTTAGTAAAATTATAGACAACAGAATCACTATCTCCATTCAAATTATGCTAATCATCTATAATAATTAAATTAGAGTGGATCTTGTTTGTCCCCCCCCCCCCCCACAACAACCCCCCTTCACAGTAGAGGAGGCAAGACACAACAAACCGAATTCTCTGACCCGCGTAAGGCAGGGTAGGTAGGGGAACGGGAGGGTACGGGTCACATCCACCCTCCTTTTGCAAACCTGTTTGTCCACCCCAGGTACGGGGAAGAGTAGCTAAGGGAACGGGAGGGTAGGTGAGACATCCAGCCTCCTCCAGCAAATCTGTTTGTCCACCCAGGTGGGGGCGGGGTAGGTAAAATGAACGGGAGGGTAGGCGACACATCCACACTCCTTCTGAAAACCTCCTTGTCCGCTCCGTGTGGGGGTGGGGTAGGTAGAGGGAATGGGAGGGTAGGCGACACATCCACCCTTCTGCTACAAACATGTTTGTCCGCTCCGTGTGTGTGTGGGGGGGGGGGGGGGGTTGGTAGGGGGATCGGAGTGTAGGGGAAACAGCAGCGCCGGGCTCCAACTCGTATCTTGAATGATTTGCCAAGGTATCTTCACGAGCTACGATAGGCCTAACAAAAAAAAAATATAATAAGATAATAATAAATTTTGGAAGTGTCAGTTTGATGGACTCACTTCTAACAGGAAGCGATTCGAAGCGTGTCAGTCACGACCAACATGAACTGATCAAACTCCTTCACGAAAAAAAAAGTTCTTGGAACACCAGAAGATTAAAATCAGCATGAAACGAACCGCTACTTCGTAGTGGGTGGTTATAACCTTTCATTGGGTGCATCTGGGGAATCTGCTATGAGTAACTACTATATATAGAATTACTAAGCCTCCCACGCATTGCGATGTAATAAATTTTGGTAAAATAAAGGCAAAAAATTAAAAAACCACTTTATTACTTTCAAATGAATACTTGGGAAGTATTTAAGAGTCTGCCCGGCACGAGTATGAACAGTTATCAGCAATCAAGTCACGAATTATAGTGTTAAAAAATGTTGAGAAAATTGTATGGAAACCTTCATACAACAGACACATACTGAAAAGAATGATGGATATTCAGCAAGGGCAAAGAGATATAGTAGGCTCATTCCGTTACACCCCAACGGTCGCCGTTGATCAAAGTAATAGATTAAGTAACTGGTCATTAGCAGACTATAATAGGTCGCAGTCAGGATGGTAAAGGCTATGGGGCCCTGCAACCTCATCCCCCCAAAAATTATATAACGTGTATATATATATATATATATATATATATATATATATATATATATATGTGTGTGTATGTATATATGTATATATATACGTATATATATATATATATATATATATATATAGAGAGAGAGAGATAGAGAGAGAGAGAGAGAGAGACGAGAGAGAGAGAGAGAGAGAGAGAGAGCACGTTCAATGACTAGAGGATATTTTTGATAAATAAAATCTTCCGTAACTAGTTTCGGCAAACAGAGACACAACGTTATACACCAATTATACAACTAGCTCCACTAAAGAGAGAGAGAGAGAGAGAGAGAGAGAGAGAGAGAGAGCAACATCGCTGTGTTCGTTTACCAAAGGAAACCATGACAACGTAAGGACGAACCAGTACGGAAAACACGTCCTCATTTGAACAGTGCGACAGCTTTTTCGAAAAAAAAAAAATTGGAAAAAAACAAAACAAAAAACAAAAAACGATCAAAATTTCATTAATTGGACACATAACATGTGATAAAATTCACGCTACAAAGATCCTATAGAGCTATTAAACCCTTCAATTAGTCTAGCAGGACTGTGTTATAAATATTTTTTTTTATTCAATTTGACTACCCCGTTTTAATACAAGTTTAGCTACGCATTTTCGTTTTCTGAGGGGGGTGGGAGAGAGAGAGAGAGGGAGAGCCTTCGCACAATATTTGCGGGGAATAAGTACGCTTATAGCGGTCATAATAATAATAGTAATCGAGATAATGATGATAATATTTAGACATTTCAACCACCGTGATACAATTCCGATACTTCCATAGATATATCTTCGTTTACAGAGTTCTGCTGTAATAGAAATCATGCTAAGTCAAATAAAATTGTATTCATGACTTACTTACAAATATACATATGTATAGATCTCTCTCTCTCTCTCTCTCTCTCTCTCTATGTATATATATATATATATATATATATATATAGAGATAGAGAGAGAGAGAGAGAGAGAGAGAGAGAGAGAGAGAGAGAGAGAGAGAGAGAGGGAGTAATCTATACATATGTATATTTGTAGGTAAGTCATGAATACAATTTTACTTGACATAGTATGATTTCTATTACAGCAGAGCTGTGTAAACGAAGATATATCTATGGAGTATCGGAAATGTATCACGGTGGTTGAAATGTCTAAATATTATCATCATTATCTCGATTACTATTATTATTGTGACCGCTATAAGCGTACTTATTCCCCGCAAATATTGTGCGAAGGCTCATCTCTCGTCTCTCTCTCTCTCTCTCTCTCTCTCTCCGCCCCTCAGAAAACGAAAATGCATAGCCTAAACTTGTATTAAAACGGGGGTAAGTCAAATTGAATAAAAAAAATATTCATAACACAGTCCTGCTAGACTAATTGAAGGGTTTAATATATATATATATATATATATATATATATAATATATATATGTATATATATATATATATGTATATATATATGTATATATATATATATATATATATATATATATATAATATATATATATATATATACTATATATATATATATATATATATATATAAAACGATCAGGTGTTCATAGCGTGATGCATTTTCAAGGCTGAAAAGGCGGTTGAAATAATAAATAATTGTACACATACGATAAAAGGTACTTATATACAAAACTTATATTTTCTCTCCTTATTTACATTAAAAAAAACACGATGACACCATGAAAACAAAAATTAGTTTCAAAAAAAAAGGTAGATATAAATGAAGAGGAAAGACAAAAACAAAAACATTAGGCAATGAACAGCCTTGTTGACGATGATTGGTTGTTAAGTGTCGGAACTAACAGTGTGATCACTCAAGGATGGTTGATTCCTCTCTCACTCTGTACTTTTCCCTAAACGTTGAAGTCGTTGATGTCTGCACGAGTTTTGCAAAACTTTACATGATTACTAAATATATTAGATTGGTCAGCAGGACTGGACATTTTGCTCCCATTTCTGTAGCTCAATCCCTGATGAGAGCAGATTCGAAACCCGAGGTTTTATATTTACCACCAATATGGGTATAGGTGTCTAGTGTTTTCATTTTTTTAATAAATAAGGAGAAAATAATAAATTTCGTATTTAAGTACTTTTTATTTTATGTATTCAGTTACGCATTATTCTAATCGCCTTGAGACGTCGGCTTTTTAATAAATGCAATGTGAACAGAACTCCTTTCCATGTACACCTGATCGTTTATCACCACAGCCGCTACTCCTGTCCTCTGACGTGCGTCTGTGCTGTGTATATAGTATATATAAACAAACACATATATACATGTTAAAAATTTATTTGCAATCAGGTTTTCCCATTTTTTTGGAAATTACTATTATCCATTAAATTTCAAAAAATTGGCAAACCTGATTGCAAACAAATTTTCAACATTGAAGATAAAATTAACAGATTTCTTAAAGAACTTAATACCAAACATATAACTGACCAAACTACTTTATATATATATATATATATTATATATATATATATATATATATATATATATATATATATATATATATATATATATATATATATAATTTCTTTAAAGACCAATGCCTCACCTCTAAAGTACCCATCCACCAAAGACCGCCCTGAATCCAGCCCTCTCAACCCCAACCTCCATTTCCGTAAGCTAACGAACGGAGCTCCGAATACCTAA
>NC_087211.1:47142565-47150160 GCF_015104395.2 Macrobrachium nipponense | reverse complement strand
AAAGATTTCGAAACTCCACGATTCTCCAGATTTTCTTTTAATACATTTTCTCTGAAAACCTAGAAACAATATCTTGGAATGAAATAAAGATACTATCAGTCCACTCCCGGACTCCACTCTGTGTAAGAAAAGTGCCGGGCCAACTCTTAAGATACCCACCCAATCCCCATCATCAAGGAATGAAGATCAATAGAAAGGTAAATACATGAGTAAAAAACAAAATAAATTAGAATCATGAGTGTCCCTTTTATACTGTTCCTCTGGTTCATTGCCTATGTATGTAGATCTCACGATAACAGATGTTGGCAGGCAGAAATAGACACTCGAACTGAAATGGATAACAGAAACAGCTAAAAGCAATTTTGTAGGGCAAAGAAAACGAAGGTATAGTTTTTTTTTTCTTTTTTTTAACTGACGGTAAAAAAAAAAAAAAAACTGCAACCCACATCACTGAGGCTCTTATCTTGTTTCTGATCGGCCGAGTAACTTCAGTATATCACTGTGGATATTTTACCGTCAGTTACAAAAAAAAAAAAAAAAAGTTAAAAAAATACACACAGAGTAAACGAAAAATGTATATTCGCAAACATCAGCAACAAATAGAGATTGGAAAGGAGGACACGTTAAAATTCAAGGTAAGAAAAATCACTGAGGAAAAGGAGACACAGAAATTGATAAGAACAAATGAAGGGACGAAAATACTAGACAAACACAGCTGCAGTTTAATAATAATAATAATAATAATAATAATAATAATAATAATAATAATAATAATAACTGTGTAGTAGACACTCTTTCAAACTTAGATATAGCTGCATAACCTGCATTCTAGTATTTACATAGAGTTTCTCTATATAAATTGAATTCAGGTGATGCAGCTATAGCCTTCAATAATAATAATAATAATAATAATATAATAATAATAATAATAATAATAATAATAATAATAATAATAATAATGTGAAGCATGAGAACCCTTTCACAATGATTCTTATAAGCGTATCGCTGATGTCCTTATCTTCAACAATTTTTAAAATAGGTTTAATCTGGATCACATTTAGCTTAAGTTTTCTAGCTCTGCTTAGTTTAGACGTAGCCGACTCATAGTGACAAGGCCCACTGCCTAAAGCCGAAAGTGTACTGAAGTGTTGGAGGGTGTCAGAGGCTTGGTGGAGCCCTCTGGACTCGGTTAAACCAACCCATGAAGACTTCATACTGTTAAGCGTCGTGGATACAACACCAGGAGACTTTAGAAAGTCTTCAATGAAGCACTGGAATAAAAGATTTAGGCCTCTTGCCAAGCGCTCGGACCAACGAGGTCATTCAGCGCTGGGAGTTTTGAAAGGAGTAACAGGAGGAATAGCTGGCTGTTGCTCTATGAAACAATAATTAGGAAAGGGTCGAAATTCAGATGGAAGAAAGAGGATATGAACGGAGGTACAGTAAAAGGAATGAAAGGGGTTCCAGCTGGGAGCCGAAGGGACGCTGCAAAGAACCTTAAGTAATGCCTACAGTGCACCGCGTGAGCTGCACTGATGGCACAACACCCCTACGGAGAATAGAGACTGGAACTCCCAGTATAAATATGTTACGTATATGTTAGAGAGGAAATTACACATGTATTCTCATACTCATCATATTTACGAGCACTGGTGCGTGAGTCCTCGTTTTTGTTAACAAAATTATCCTGAAACATTCTGGAGATCGTCTGATCGTTTATGGAATGGAATATAGAATTTAGGCCAAAGGCCAAGCGCTGGGACCTATGAAGTCATTCAGCAGCGCTGAAAGGGAAATTGAGAGCAGAAAGGTTTTAAAGGTGTAACAGAAGGAAAACCTATCAGTTGTACTCTGAAACAATTGTTTAGGCGAGGATGCAAAGTAAGATGGAAGAACGAGAATATGATTGGAGGTTCAGTAAAAGTAATGAAAGTTATTGTAGCTACGGGCCGAAGGAAAGTTGCAGAGATCCCTAAGTAGTCCTACAGGAAGGAATATGTATATGACTTGCGGCTAGCAGAACTCATTACGGAAAGAGAGAGAGAGAGAGAGAGAGAGACAGAGAGACAGAGAGAGAGAGAGAGACAGAGAGAGAGAGAGTCTTATATCTTAATAATTACATAGCCCTCGAGGGCCTCTCGTTTTGATGGCAAACATTATTAAGAAACAACGAACGCTCACGATCAGTTTCCGCTCTCTCTCTCTCCACCCTAGACACAATCTACAATAACCTACAATAACACCTAGGTACCTTTTTCACTGTTAAGGTCAACAGAGGCACACTAGATTTTCGGGAACCCGTCCGTACATCGGCCACCATCATTTGGTTAGAGGGAGAGAGAGAGAGAGAGAGAGAGAGAGAGAGAGAGAGAGAGAGAGATGCAATTAGTGAGTGGGAAAAATAAATTATAATATACTGCTGAAACTAATAAAAAATACGGAAAAATGGAACCTACCTCACGTAAAGTATTATACAGATCAGTTACTTTGAACCTTGATAAAAGCACTGAGAATAAATATGGTTTCCTGGTATGAAACGTTTTCACACGCAGAGAAAAATCATAAGGGCATAAATTTTCCGAAAATACTATTTTGTTTGTGCGCGGTGTTTAGTTGGGCTAATTCCGCGTTGACATACATTTTCTTTTCCATGATTGAAAAAGAAAAATAACGAAATAGACAAAACCAAGTAAAAAAAAAAATCAGTCGAGTTCTCTGTACAGCGTATAATCAAGGCCAACGAAAATAAATCTATCTTCCGGTGGTCTCGGTATAATACTGCCCGGCAGCGGCCTGATATATAGTTGCCAGAAGCACGATTATGGCTAACTTTACTCTTAAATAAAATTAAAATGTTGAGGCTAGAGGCTTGCAATTTGGTATGATTGATGATTGGAGGGTGGATGATCTACATACCAATTTGCAGCCCTCTAGCCTCAGTGGTTTATATGACCTGACGAAAGACAGGAAAAGTGCGGACAGAAAAAAGTGCGGACGGACAGACAAAGCCGGCACATTAGTTGTCTTTTCAGAAAACTAAAAAAGGGCCCTTCTGTGGAAAAGTATATTCACTTATAATGGACTATAGTGACCGTTACAATTTCTTTTTTAAAAGACGATATCGTACACTCACACAGAAAAGGGCCGATAAATAAATAAATAAATAGATGAATAAGTGAAATAGATAAATAAATCAATATTAAATAATTAAATAAAAATCATAAATACTCCCGAATTCTTTAAAGAAAAATTTTTACCCTTTCTTCGAGTAGCTTACAATTTGGGGGGTGGGGACGGGTGGAGGGGGGAGGAATGAAATAAATTATATACGTTGCACTTTTTTTTATATTACTTTATTAATGTCTTTGCATATCCTCATTATTCATATGTGATCATTTCGCACCTCCGGAACTTTTTCGAAAAGTACGTATTTTTATTTTGTTCCACGACAATGGCTCATGAATTATTATTAATAATAATATGATTGACAAAATCAAGAAAAACGTATCACTCATTGATGTCGTAATACCATCGGACAACAGCGTAGATGAGAAAGAAAAGCACTAATAAGTATCAAGACCTGAAAATAGAAATAAGAAGGGTATGGGATATGCCAGTGTAAGTGGTACCCATAATCATAGGGACATTGAACACGATCCCAAGTTCCCTGAAAAGGAACCTGGAAAAACTAGATACCGAAGTAGCTCCAGGACTCATGTTGAAGAGTGTGCTACTAGAAACAGCACACATAGTGAGAAAAGTGATGGACTCCTGAAGAGGCAGGATGCAACCCGGAACCCCAAGCTATAAAAACCACCCAGTCGAAGATGACAATGATAGACAAAAAGAAATGAAAAGAAAAACATTACTATTATTTAAAAAATTAGTTAGTCTGCCTCAATAACAGATTGTGTTCTTGGCCCTGAATAAAAACAATTATGAAAATTAAAACTGACCCTAATCAAATTATTTCCGCAAAGTAGACGAGTCTGTGGCGGCGTGTTTGAAGAGCAAGCAGAAACGTTTTTGATGTTATGATTTGTGATAGGTACATTTTTAATAGCTGCATTAACATAAAAAAAGGAAAATTCTTTCTTTTTTGAAGAAAATGCAAAAATAGGTAGGAGACAGGCATATCGAAAAACCCAGTCTCGTATCATATTTCATTGTATAAAAATGTCTCTTTAGTATGGTTTTAGTTCAGGGGCATTCTACAGAAGAAAAGAAAGGAGTGCGTGGGTTAGTGGATTTGTCAAGATGATGACGATTTTAATGGAAGCAATATGGAAGATGATGAAGATGTCAAAATACCAGTTGAAGTACTTCGTTAACCGAAATATCCTAAAAATAATTAGAATGAAATACATTTTATCACGGCCTTAAACTATTTCTTGTTTTCATCACTGACAAAACAGTTAAGAATATTTCAAACGGGCAAAATAAATGTTTAAGCAGAGTTAACCGGAATATATATATATATTCAATTCATTTTCCTTTCACTACCAAGTTCTATAACTATCAATAGCACATTTTTCTCCCATTTCATCATCCATCCTGTGTCGGTTTTACTTAAGACAGATAAGTCAAAAATCCCATTTCCTAGATGTACCGAACAACGCAACTTCTGTACCGAAGTTCTCGATTTAGAAACCTATGTTTTGTATGCTCTTGTATCCTTTGGTTGTGCAACTTTTCGCTGCTACCTTTGACGAGCAGTTGATAGCAACATGGAGACTGTAAAAAAAAAAAAAAAAAAAAGCTGTTTACTCAGTGGTTGCAGCGGTAGCAGCAACGATAACAGCTCTCTCCCTCTGAATATATATTATTTTGTTACTACCTGTGTCAACGCTTCCAACCGAGGTAAGATGTGAAACTTTTTGGATGTGCTATCTAACTAGGAGTGAGAGGAAAGCAAGAAAACAAGGACGTCAGGAAACTGCTTTTGTGATTATATATATGTATATCATATGTAGTATATATATATATATATATATATATTATATATATATATATATATATATATGTGTGTGTGTGTGTGTGCGCGTATATACTGAATAATATATATATATATATTATATACAGTTTATATAGATGCAGATACTTATATGCACACGCACACAAAATAACACATTTGTATATGTTGGCGTGCGTGGTGTGCATCGGTACCAAAACTTCAATATAATTTTACTGTACATGACTTACTACCACATAGCTGAAGAAAGATTGGAAAGAGAACATAGAAATAAAATTATTAAGGGGAAATAACAAAACTAGAAAAATTACTGAGAAAAATTAAATTTTTGTTTTAGACATATCAGTGTGCGAATTATGATAGTTTAAATCCCGCAACCGATTTCTTCCAGAGAAAAAATTTTACCATGTAGGTATGCCATGTGACGAAGAACAGGAAAAAACATGAATGCTTGAAAGACATTGCTATACAACTTTTGCAAGTCATTCTAATAAGTCATCCTAGCTGCGACTCACCACAATCTCCAACTACCAAGCACGCATGTAGATTGTCCCCGCCCGGAGATCGAACCCTTATCCTCTTGGTGGTGAGACGAGTGGGTCGTGTCCAGTAGTCAGTGATATAGTGATATATATATAATATAATAATATATTATATATATATTATATAATATTATCTATAGATAATATAATATTTATATATTAATATATATATTATATCTATATTATATTATTATATATTAATTATAAATATATTATATATATTATATATATATTTATAATTATATAATAGTAATATATACGTATATATATATATATATCTATATATATATATATGGATCTATAGATATCTATATTATAATAATATAATAATATTAATTATATAATAATATTATCTATTAGAATATGTATATAATATATATGATATATATATTATATATATATATATGTATATGTATATATATATATATATATATATATTATATATATTTATATATATAGATAATATATATATCTATATATATAGATATATAGTGATATATATTATAGGTATAGATGTAGATATATAATATATATACTATATATATTATATAATGTATTATATAGATATATTATCGTATATATATAGATATAATATAAATATATATATATTATATATAGATATATATATATAATAGATATATACTATATAGAGTATATATATATCTAGATATATATAATATATGATATATATTATATATATATATATATATATATAGAAGAGATATTATATATATATAGATATATACATATATATCTATAGATAATCTATATAGTATATATATATATATATAGCTATACTATAATATGTAGATATATATAATATCTATAGATATCGTATATATATTATATATATCTATATATATATATCTATATCTATAGATTATTATATGAGATATATATATATCTATAGATATATTTATAATAATATATATAGATATTATCTATAGATTCTATATAATTTATATATATATATTACCAAGATATATATAGTTATAATATATATACTATATAATATATATCGATGAGATATATATATATACTATAGATATATCAATATATATATATCTATCTATAGAATATATATATAATTATATATTATTTAATATTATATATATCTATAGATATAATAATATAGAAAAATAATTATATATAGATATATAATTATAAATATATATGATATATATATATAATATATATAATATTATAAATACTATAATATTAATATATAATTAAATGTATAGATAATTATAATATATATATATATACCTATACTATATATATAAATTATATTATCTATAGAATA
Source organism: Macrobrachium nipponense (assembly GCF_015104395.2). Lineage (NCBI taxonomy): Eukaryota > Metazoa > Arthropoda > Malacostraca > Decapoda > Palaemonidae > Macrobrachium > Macrobrachium nipponense. The sequence continues at coordinate 47,143,343 of NC_087211.1, read as the reverse complement.
TATTATAATATAATTATATATATATATATATATATATCTAATATATATATCTATAGAAATATTATAAATATAAATATATATATATATATATCTATAGATATATTATAAATATATATAGTATATATATATATACTTATATATATTAATTAATATTATATATATCTATAGATATATATATAGTAAATATATATATATATATATATATATATATATATATATATATAATATACCATACGTAACATACACAAACACACACATATGGGTGCGTGTTTGTGTGCGAGTAATCTGCTTACGTCCTTCCGAGTACGTGAGTAAATTTGAATAAAAGTCCACGCGGATTTATCTCTTACATGAAAGGTATAGTTTGGACTGCTGTTACTCTGTTCCAAATTCTGGTTAATGGATATGGAGTTCGGCACTCCTGTGAAACGGTGAGATTCATTGTCGGTTCAGCCTAACAGCACGCGGGATTTGTCAGGTATCTACAGGTATTAGTAAAGTCAAGCTAATAATCAATGCTGTAGGTCAAAGGTGAAACGAGTTACAATGCTTTCTATACGCTGTAGGCAGGTATGAGCGCCCTCTATCAAAACAGTCAGTCGGTTTGGGCAAGCGCAGTGTCCGTGGTGTTTAAACCGGTGTTTAAACCGATGAATAAATGATACGGAATAGGTTTTATAATTGATAGCGTCCTTTGGGCATAATAATGTTCTCCAGACTTGGGGTACATGAAATCGAAGGATATATATACGTGACGTATCATCATAATCTGTAATAA
>NC_087211.1:47137565-47140065 GCF_015104395.2 Macrobrachium nipponense | reverse complement strand
CAAACAAAACGCTATTACGTTCCTATCCTTTGTTTGTTGTAGTTTTCATTGCTGCAATGGGGATGATGCAATTGTACGTGCAAATGTTGACGTAACTATCTACCAACTAGCACCATTCACTGTAGCATATTTGATAATGTCATCAATTAATGGCATTGGGTGTTAAGTGGATTTCATTGTAACAATTAACCACTTCCAAACAATCTGTGCTAAAAAAAAAATAAAAAATAAAAACTCCATCTGATGGTATCGCTGAATGAAAATCAGACCTCATTGCAATTTTGTCTCTCCAGAGAGTACTTTTTTTTCACTGTTTCTCCACTGATTCATTTTACAGATCCACTGATTCACTTGTTTATCTCTCCTGATTCATTTTACAGCTATTATTGAATCCCCCTTTTTTCCATTAATTCATTTTACAGCTTAATTGAATCCCCCCTTTTCCCCCCATTGATTCCTTTTACAGCTCCACTGAATCCCCCTTTTTCTCCTCTCCACTGATTCATTTTACAGCTCCACTGAACCCCCCTTTTTTTCTCCATTGATTCATTTAGCAGCTCTACTGATTCATTTGATAGCTCCACTGAATTCCCTTTTTTTCTCTCCACAGATTGACTTTACAACTACACTGAATCCCCTTTTTTTCTCTATACAGATTGATTTTACAACCAAACTGGACCCCTTTTTTCTCCACGGATACATTTTATAACTCCAAACTGAATCCTTTTTGTTTTCTCCACGGATTCATTTTATAACTCCACTGAATCTTTTTTTTTCTCTACTGAATCATTTTACAACTGCACTGAATCCTCTTTTTTTTTTCCTCTCCACTGATTCATTCTGCAGTGCCACTGAATCCCCCCCCCACCCTTTTATTTCTCTTCTGATTCATATGTCCACACAGATTAATTTTATGTCCCCACTGATTAACTTTATGTGCTCAGTTTTATGTCCACACTGATTAATTTTGTTTCCACTGATGGATCTTATGGTCCCACTCATCAATCTTTTTGTCTCCACCGATTAATTTTTTCCCACCTGGTATTTATCTGTCTCCACCGATTAATTTCTGCCCGCCTGGTCATTATCTATCTCCACTGATTAATCTTGTGTCTTGACTGAACAATTTTATGACTTGAGTGATTCATTTTCTAACTCTGATTGAGCGACCTGTACCCAGAAAGAGATTATAAATAAGAGGACAGACCATTAGGTAAAATGTTTACCGTGAAATCTAAAAAATCTTTAAGAATCTGAATTAATGAAAGAAATAGGTTCTCGTCGTTGATGAACATTACAGAATGCTTAAAAATCAAGTGTTAATGAAATGTTTAGTGGAATCAACAACAGAGTCGAAATTTTTACATCTTTGGAATTAACTGCAGAATTGTAATTTGCACTACTGTATAATAAACTACAAAGAATCTCCTTTGGGATCAGAATCGTATATATATTAGGAATCAGTTACATATGAAAAATCAGTTATATACTGAGAATCAGTTATATAACACAACCAGAGACAGGTGTTAAACCGTCAAAAGACTGTTGAATCAGAATCATCTACCATATAGAATCAGTAACGAAGTCAAAAGCACCCAATGCATAAGAATCTCCCCTTATTCGTGTAAAATCTGACTATCTGGCCTTCCTTTGACCTATAAGGAAGGCCTTGTCTGTGAAGGTTAAATGCCAAGGCAGAGGCAAAGTCCTATTTGACCTTCCTTTTGACCTGTAGGAAAGACCTTGTTTGCCAAGGTTAATGGTCAGGCAAATTCCTATTTGACCTTCAAGGAAGACATCGTTTGTCAAGGGTAATGTCTAGGCAGAGACAAATTCCCATTTGACCTTTAAGGAAGACCTTGTTTGTGAAGGTTAATGACCAGACAGAGACAAAGTCTTATTTGAACCTCCTTTGACCTGTAAGGAAGACCTTTTTTTGTGAAGATTAATGCCTAAGCAGAGGCACATTACTATTTGACCTTTGACCTGTAAGGAAGCCCTCCAGATTTACCTGATCTTTACTCTGCACATAGCTTCTATAGTGGGAACTTTATCTCGTATAGTTTATAATTTATGGCCAAATTATAAAATTTTAACCTTACCTGACAGACGGATACAAAGAGGACCAGAACAGGCAGACAGACAGACAGAGAGGTCAAGGTCAATTACTAGATGATCCCGAAAGCTAATCCGAGGTCACAAATTAGACAAGCAATTCCGAGGGACAGATTCTAACTCAGGTTACCGTGTCAATAATTCAACAATTCAGTTGAAATCCTTTACATCCAAATGCTGGGGAGGAATTAAATGCCAAATGATGAAAGTTGGTGTTATGGGATAGCAGCGTGTTCATTCATCCCTTGAATAATGAATCTTTTTACATTATTCACGCGGATGGAAGAAAGAATGGTCGCCTGATACTTATACATGGAAATGTTTGTTCTAGTTTGTCGACTGATGATTGGAAAGAGAGAGAAGAGAGAGAGAGAGAGAGAGAGAG
>NC_087211.1:47092565-47132565 GCF_015104395.2 Macrobrachium nipponense | reverse complement strand
ACGCGATCGATGTGCCCCCCAGTATTTTGGGGGAGCGCTAGCCCCCTTCTTCCCCTCCCCACGATTGGGTGATCTGGGTGGGGGGCTGTGTAGCTCCCTCGGTCACCTTCTACGGCAGCCCCGACACTTGCGCTCCCGACGAAGGATGAGGCCAGAGAGAGAGAGAGAGAGAGAGAGAGAGAGGAGAGAGAGAGGAAAAGTTAAGAATTTTAATTTGTCAGCAGAAGAAAGAGAAACTGACAGATCTGATTATGGCAACACAACGACTATAGGAGAAGAGAGATGAGGAAGAGGAGAGGAGAGATAGAAGAGAGAGAGAGAGAGAGAGCATCCTCATGTAACTGTAAGTACCCAGAAAAACAGATAAGGTAAAAGTAACAAAGGATTCTACAAGTTCTGGACAAAAGACGAAAACCAGAAAGTACTCAGACGGGAATAACAGAAAAAAGATAGCAAAAGGCTACAGTTTATTAACAAAAGACAAAGAGAGAGAGAGAGGGGGGGGGGGGCCCGAATGTCGTAAAAAACTCGTCTAAACTTAAAATGAACGCTTAATAAACATCAACATGTTATCAACACATCGCAAACAAAACAACTCTTACAGTTAACGTAAAAAATATAAATAATAATAAATCAAAGAAAGAAAGAAATGCTAATCAAACAAACAAACATTTTTAGCGCATTGAAACCTATGGCGATTATTAAAAAAAAGTTACGAAAAAGCAATGATAAAAAGAATATTAAAACAATTTTGACATCGAATATGAGAAAAAAAAAAGTTAAGCGAGATGTGAAAGAAAAAAATGTAAACAATAAACATCACAATGGGAAAGGGGTTGAGCGTTAGAAAGGAGGGGGGGTAGGGGGTGCAAGGGGTGGGGGGAGGTGGTGTTAGATGGAGGCATCACAGTTACTACAAACAAGTCCATTTCCATAAAAGAGAGGAAAATTGTGTGCGTCTGTTAAATGAACAATGGGAAATCTACAGGCACAGTAAAAGCGCGCATTCACTTTTTATTATTACGGAGGCAATAATGGGAACTAAATATACAATTGACAACATAAATAGTTCGATGGGAAGTGTGAAAGGTCACGCAATTATAAGCACGGAATGGATATAAAGCTTCCGATGACGCGCGAATCATACACAGAGGAGGGAAATATGCAAATGAGTTCAGAAGGGAATGTTTTCTAAACATGGGGACGGGGGGATAAAAATAACACCGACGGAAATAATGATGACCGATGATTCCAGTTAAGGTGCAAAAGACTGCAAATGAGCAGTCAAGGAATTTTACTAATTGTACGAATGTTAGAGAAAATACAGACAACGATAAACATTATTAATTAGTTCTTTAAAGTGGATAGGAGTGTTACTAAATTTAAGCATAAAAGAAAATTGATAATAACGAAAAACAGCACTAAAAGGAATGTTATCAATAATTAATGACAATAATCAATGATTTCAATATAGGTGTAAAGTTTGTGAATGAATGGACACAGGAATATCAATAACTATAGGAATAAATGGAAAAACGGTTAAAAAAAATCAATATCTTCCGTCTTTAAAGCATAAGTTGAAGGTGAGTGCATAAAGAAATGATACTAAATATTGGAATAAAAGTAAAATTGATTAAAAAAAATTCATTTGTCCCTTCAATGAAGCAAGACGATTTATAAACGAGTAAACGAGGGAATGGAATAACAACAACAACAAATAAATGACATAAAAGATGAAAATCTAGAAGTAACAAAAGAACAAAAAGGTATTAAGTATGGAAAGAGATAAAGAATAAAAGTAGCAAGTAAATACACTAATTGGAAATTAAGTAAATAAAACGGATGAAAGAACTGGGAAGAAACAAGAACGAAATAGAGAAATGAGAAACATGACGAATACAAATCAATAATACGAAAATTATGAAAGAAAAACAGCGTAGAAGAAAAAAAAATCACCGTACAAATAAATGAAACAAACTGACAAATAAACAAACATAACAGGAGTAAGAACGACAAATAAACAAACGAGCGACAAGGTAAACAACAACAACAACGACGAAGAGTAAGAGAAAAGAAAAGACCGAATAAAAAGACTGAATAAGGGGAAACGCAGAGGGGTCTGGATACTACAAATGAAACGCTAGATCTTAAAATAGAAATAAATTCAGTGCGTGAGAGAGAGAGAGAGAGAGAGAGAGACCAAAGCAATCACGCTCAAATAAGAGAGAAGGGTGAGAGGGGAGAGACACACTAATAGAAAGAAAATAAAAATGAAAAAAAAAAAAAAAAGAAAAAAAAAAAAAAAGAAAACCGAAGAGGGGGAAAACATGATAAAGTTGTTCAGGAAGAGGAAGTGAAGGAGAAGGAAGGAAGAGAGAGAGAGAGAGAGAGAGAGAGAGAGAGAGAGAGAGAGAGAAGGGGTAAAGAAAATAAGAGAGAAAATAAGATAGTAGGTGAATGGGACGTAGTAGTAGTTAAATAAAAGGGAAAAGTGAGGAAAAGCTGATGAATGTTGAGGGGACTTAATTCTACCAGAGGAGCAGGAAGGGTTTAATTTCTTCATTAAAACACTTTTGTGGCTCCTAACGTCCAGGTGGAAGTGGATGATGCGGTTTGTGCAGGGAGGGGGAGGGGGGGGGGGGGCGCATTTTCAACGCTGCTGGTAAGACGCCTGTGTGGAAGGGTTTGAAGCGGGTGGTGGCTTGGAAGTTTTCTGCACGCGGGTTGCATCCGAGGTTCTTTTCATCTAAAGTGTATATACACATACGTATATATGTGTACTATGTATGTGTGTACATACATATATATATATATATATATATATATATATATATATTAAACATATATATTAAATATTATACAGTATATAATATTTAGTGTATATACCTATGTGTATAGAGTATATACATGTATTATATATATCATATATATATATATATATATATATATATATAGTATATATATATATATATATATATATATATATATATTATGCGTGATTGTGTGTGAATAAAGCTCAAGAAGTTGAACAGCTGAGAGGGTGCGAAGAGACGAAGAAAACTGGATGAAAGATGAAAAAGGCATTAAATAATACTGCTAAGGTCCAAGAAATGGTGCTATTAGGAATAGCAAGTTCTGCATACAGTACGCCTTAAAGGCATAATATAGGAATTATCATCCTATGGGTTCTTTTTTGAGTGAATCGAGCAATAGAACAATATCATTCAATGTTGAAAAATTGAAATAAAAATAAAAATTATAGTTATTTCCGTTGCAGAGAAAAAGTCATACAATTGAGAGGAGAGAGAGAGAGAGAGAGAGAGAGAGAGAGAGAGAGATTTTCGCAAAATGCAGGTAAAATGAGCGTGAAATTAATAGAAAATCTGGCTGTAACAGAATGCAGTAAAATTACGTGTTATGAATAACGACATAAGAGATTTGTTACTATAATACCATTTACTCGGGTTTCATGAATTTATTTCTCAGTTTATCTTACCTCTTCTTTTCTTATCTTTTTCGACTTTCTCTCATTACCAACAATCAGGCCTTTTTTTCTCTCCATCTACTCAACTCATCTCCATCTTCTAATTCTACTGTTTCCTCCATCTATCTAAACCTCTTTCTCTTACAAATTCTCCATCCTCCAATTTTTCTTCATTTGTTTTTGAATCTCACTTTTCATCCTCTATATCTCCATCTTCTTATTCTTCTTCTTCGACCTTTTCCCCTTCCATCCGTTTAAATTTTCTTCTATATCTCCATCTTCCTATCCTCTTTCTTCAACCTTTATTCCTTCAATCTGTTTTAATCTTCTTCTATACCTCCATCTTCTTCTTCTTCAACCTTTTCCCTTCCATCTATCGAAATGTTCTTCTAATATCTTCATCTTCTTCTTCTTCAATCTTTTCCCACCTTCTATTCAAATCTTCTATACCTCCACCTTCTTCTCAATCTTTTTCCTTCCATCTATTTAAATCGTCTATATCTCCATCTTCTTGGTCCTCTTCTTTTTCTTCAAACATTTTCTTTGCATCTATTTAAATAGTCTTCTATAACTCCATTTTCTCCTTCTTTTACAACCTTTCCCCCTCCTTCTATTTAACTATTCTTCTGTATCTCCATCTTCTCATTCTTCTTCTTCTTTTTCATCTACAACCTTTTCCCCTTCTTCTATTTAACTATTCTTCTGTATCTTCATCTTCTCATTCTTCTTCTTCTTTTTCTTCTACAACCTTTCCCCCTCCATCTGTTTAACTATTCTTCTGTATCTCCATCTTTTCATTCTTCTTCTTATTCCTCTTCAATTTTCGAATCACGCCTTCCCTTCTGACACCAGAAGCCCGTAACACCGAGAGACTTGCAACACGGCAAACTGCATGCAAATGTTTACACGCGGGGTCATTCGGCTGCAAAAGTTATTTTAAGCAACACTGCGAAATTCGTGTGACATAAAAAAAAAATAGAATCTTTCTTCTCGCTAAACGAACCGAGCAGGAAATATCCCTGGGAATAAGAGACTGATACGTCACAGATCTTTGTTGGTCATCACGATTTCTAGCGAGGACCCAGGTTATGTAGTACATAATTAATTACGAAAAGAAAAGATTATTGAGCGTTTTCGAAACATTATCGTGAGTTCAGATGAATTTCATGTCCAGGATTATATGGGTGGTTAGTAGTTTATGCAACACAACACAAACACCCATATACTATATACATACATACATCATACACAATACACACACACACACACATACACACATTATATATATATATATATAGTATATGATATATTTAGAATAGTATACATATATATATCACACATGTATAATAATCACATATAACGTGGAATTTACTTTATTTACTACATATATCATATATATATATATATATATATATATATATATATATATATATATATATATGTGTGTGTGTGTTGTGTGTGTGTGTATATATATATATAATATATATGTATGTATATATATATATATATATATATATATATATATATGTTATATATGTATGTGTGTGTGTGTGTGTAATTATATATATATATATATATATATATATATATATATATATATATATATATATAGCGTGCGTGTGCATATTTATATATAAATATTTAGCGCAAGCGTATGTGTTTCCTTTGCTATACTCTAAGTACTCTGCGAGCGCGCACGCGCGACAATCGACCGTCTCTCTCTCTCTCTCACACACACACACAAACATATGCAACCTAATATCTCATATTAAAGGGATTCCGGTCCCTTTCGCAATGGCATAACTGGGCCAGAGCAAATCGATATATCGACCGCCCCAAAAAGACTACGGCTAGCTCTTATGGGCCGTATGGAGTCTTTCCAGTCGCTATTCTTGCTAAGACTCCGACCGTGAAGTGGAGTCTTCGAATTGCTCATAAACTCTGCAACGGAGTTTTTTTTTTTCTTTTTTTTAAGTGACCTGGTGCTTGGTACCTATTTGATTGTCTTTGGATTTGCGATATGGTACTAGGATAGTACAAGAACTTCAAATCATCTGGTTCCTTTTGGTCAAAAATACCATAACTACTTTCTAAACATTACAAGTTTAGCTGAAAGTTCCTCGGTTACACATTGAGCATTACTACTCTAAAATCAATTTACCTTCAATTTGAATTACTTACTTCTATTTCTCTCTGATAACCGATCTCTTTCTTTCTATAACTTCTGTCAAATGAGCATCATATTCTTTTGAAGATTGAATTTCAAATAAGTGGCCCTTGTTGCTTCGTTACAGAATGAATTTACTTACTTAATAATAATAATAATAATAATAATAATAATAATAATAATAATAATAATAATAATAATAATAATAATAATAATAATAATAATATGCATTTTTTTTTTCAAAACGATGAAAGGATATTTCTGTGTCGTAATATAATCGACGATATATTTTCATGATAAAATCGCATAATAATGATATAGTGGTTTTTATGGTCTCTAGAACCACTGAAATTGTTTTTCTTTTGACCAATATATATATATATGTGTGTGTGTGTGTGTGTGTGTGTGTGTGTGTGTGTGTGCTGTGTTCAAATTCATAACTCTTACAGCAATACTCCCCTGCTTTGACATTCCTGTTTCTGTAATATGTTTTTGAGAATTCGAAAAGATATTCTCACAAAATGAATCACAGTTATTGTACGGTGTAACTCAGAATTTGCTTGACTTATGGAATCCATTTTCCCTCATATAAAAGTGCAATTCTTCCGGCTTGACGAAAGGATGTAGACACAAATAAGTTGTGATAAGTGAAAAAAAAAAAAATAAAACACGAGGACATTGAGAGCGAGAGAGAGCGGATGTTATTCTTAAATTAATGAGAGAGAGAGAGAGAGAGAGAGAGAGAGAGAGAGAGAGAGATCCATGCCATTATTCGCAGAGCCTAAATAGAAAATAATAGAGAGAGGAAAGAATGTCGAGGAAATTTTCAGCTCTTTCACGGAACACAAATAAACGAGAGAGAGAGAGAGAGAAGAGAGAGAGGTGGTCAGAGCTGGGAGGGGGTGGGGGAAGAGAAAGATTGAAGCATGGGGGTTGGGTGTTGTTTTTAATCATGCGCAACTCAATACAAAACAAACACAAGAAAGACCTTCCGTCGTTGGCAATTCAACAGAAGACAAACGCTACGAATTACGAGCGCCGCGTTCGTTCGTTCGTTCGTTCGTACTCGAGTCAAAACCCGTTTTAAGACGAGAGGGAGGTAGGTTACACTCACCTGGTGTGATGGAACACGCGTGACTTGGCACTAGCACCTGAAAAGGGACAATAAGCCATAAATGTTGGGACCGAATAGTTTTACAGTCATGAAGTCTCTCTCCTTCTAATGGGGTCTTCTGACCACCCTCACCCCTTGACCGTCACTCCTCAACTCTCACCCCTCCACCGTTAGCCCTCACCCCTCGACCACATCACTCCTCACCCCACGGATCCCCTGTTACCCTTCCAATACCAACCTAATGGTTCCAGAGCTCAAATTCCCTTGAAATATTGATATACGATTGATTTTTCACTGGAAATGGTACACTGGCCGATAAATAATTGGTCGTTTAGATTATTAACTAATGATAGTTCCAAAGATATTACATGAAAAGGACTGATATTTAGGTAACATTAAGTAATACAGCAAATACCATTTACTTCAGCATAAACCATAACCGCTAGACTGTCCAAGGAACAAGATATCAGTCTTATAAAGTCTTATGATTTACAAGTCTTAAAGTCTTGTGATTTTATGCCTGGAAATTGCATCATTGGAGAATTTTTCTCATAAAATATTTATGAAATTAGTTTATTACAATCGTTTAAAATTAATTCACATACGTAAACAGCTCTTAAGTAGACATTACATTGTACTTAATATACGTCTTATCTTTCCAATAATCCCAGATTTTGGTACCCTTAACGTAAAACGAATGCATATTCATTTTGTTCACATCTAAAATACTTGTGCTACCATATAATTCATATACGGTCATGTCTTTAAGTGTCATTTATTTCCAAAATACTTCGTTTGCTATATAACTTTGATCGTATAGTGTGTTGATGATCGTGAAGCTTTTTACTACAGGCGAGTTTTCGTCTAAGTATTTCATTCTCTTTTCATCCTGATTTAAAAAAGGTCGTGGAAAATAATATGGTAGCCCACACCTACGTAAGATAGATAGACAGCTGGATAGAGATAGATAGGTAGATAGAGGCTTTTGAATTAAGACAGTTCAAATACCAAAGTAGGTATATAGAGGCTTTTGAAATAAAACTGTTTAAGTAGCAAAGAAATTATTTCCACAAACTAATTACCTTTTTGGCCTCGATTGCCAGTGCAATGGGATCTTAAATGTTTACAATAACAATGACAGTAATTTAAAGGCAATTCAACAATACCTGACCATCTGACATTTAGAGGTAATCTTTCGGTACCGAAGTTCTTTTGCTTCCTAAATGAGTTTCCAACACGAGGAAATTTGTGTTCATTCGGGAAGAGCAGTTTAACAATCTCTCTCTTCTCTCTCTCTCTCTCCTCTCTCTCTCTCTCTCTCTCTCTCTCTCTCTCCTTTGTAAAGTAATATAAAACTAAAAGTAAGGCATCGACACAGTTGAGATATCAACATTCTATGCATCACTAGAATATCAAATATCCCTCTGTATCCCGAAGTGGCTATTCTTTGCATTGCTTGATATCGGTGAAGTTTTATAGTTTTACTTTGTATCAAGGGAGGATAAAATCAATCTCCAAAATAGTTTTCGGACTCGTCAGTTGACAAATGTTTTTCCCAGTTCGTCGAAAATGATTCAGAATAAAACAGTGCTTGAGCCAGTTCCCCATACTAAGACGTACTGAAATACAGTCCGACCTCTTTTAACTGGAAACCTTGGAACCAGTCCACTAGCGGACCACAGACAATCCTGGATGACAGAAATCACTACTATTCAGGCTCCATGTGGGAAGATGTGGCCTGGCTGGTGCCACGAGGATGGTTGTGGGTGAGAGGGAGACTCTCTCTCTCTCTCTCTCTCTCTCTCTCTCTCTCTCTCTCTCTCTCTCTCTCTCTCCGGCCTAACCTGGTATACCTCCACCTTTTGGAACGCATCATACCGATTTTGCTTTCTCCAGATTCACCTCTTCCCTCAAGAGCACAAATAACATTCGTTCCCCTCCATTCACGCTATTTACTCCATTCTAACTCCGGAGAGGAACAGAAAACGCGAATCGGTCTTTGTTTCTGTTTGCATTTTTTAAAGTTCCGGCTATTTATTTAATCCATTTACTCACTCAGGGGCATAAATCCCTTCCATTCCTCCGACAGGAAAATTCTACCTCGTTTTCTTTCAACATTTATTTTCGTTTTCTTTGGGATACCTTTGTGTCTTCGAGGTCCTAATGAATAGTCTGTTGCATCTGCAAAAGGTGAATTTCGTCGAACTGCATTTTTAAGAGGGCTTCCGGTTTCCCGTGAAGAACTGATTTGCTTTTTTCCTCTCTCTCTCTCTCTCTCTCTCTCTCTCTCTCTCTCTCTCTCTCTCTCTCTCTCTCTCTCTTCGGAAACAGACGGATTCTTTTTCTGCTATCCCACCCACGGCGGAGTTCGTCAGGGATGAAACATTCGGAGATAGTGAATGAATTACATAGCCTGTTTTTTTTTCTTTTTTTTTTTTGCGTAACTATGACCATTGCCTTCTAAAAGTTCTCGCTTCCGTTGAAAAGTCGATGACCTTTCTTTTTGCAACGTCAGACTGATATTAACTAATCAAATCAACCATTCAGTCCGAATGAAAACAGAAAGACGAAACGTCTCAAGTCTTAGAGTCGCTCACAAATAACTTGGTGCACAAAATGAAATGTATTCCATTACCTATGTCCAGTTCATCATTAGTCCTGTAGATGAATATTGGGAAATTCAGCAGCTCAGTCTCGATGCAATTGCTGTTGCTGTTGGTTGTTGTTGTTGTTTTTTTTTTTTTAATTTTTTTTTTTTAAGTGAGCAGGCTAAATTGAGCCATACTTAACATATTTGTTATTTACCTTACAAATTTCGCCTTGTTATTTATCTCGTTTTATTTTCATTATTTCTCTTCCCTAGTTTATTCTTTACCTATCAATTTCCTTCTCGGTACTATGGGTTCATTGGGCTTGTAGCATTCTGCTATTCCAACTTGCAACTACAGCAACTTGGCTTTTAATAATAATATTTTCTCGTTGATCTCATTCTACTTCACAAAACCCACTCAACAAATGAATAAAAAAAGGATTTAAGATACTAAATAAAAGAGTTATTCACTCAGGTCTTCAGTCGTTTACTAATGATAAATGATTGGTAGAATTATTATTATCATTATTGCTTGTAATTCACACAGTGTAGTGTGTCGCCAAACGGTAAGCATTATAAATGCTTAGAAAATTTAATAATTTTTTTTATATAATTCAGGTGGATTTGGTAATAAACTTTGCAAGATCATGTATATTCTATCCACATCATTCTTCAAGGATTCATCAGTGATGATGATAAGTTTATACTCAAAACCACTCTAATATCATGAATATCTTTAATTTATTCTTTTCTTTTGTTTTTTTTTATCTTTTTATCTCTTCCGCTTCCTTTATCTCTAGTCTTTCCTTAATTCCTTTCCTTGTCCTAATGAATTATTTTGTATCCCTGAGGACAACTTGGCCATGGCTTAATAAACAACAAAAAGGACGCAAAGTACGTGTTTATGGACGGGGTCTTTTGGGGTTGCGACGACCGACCCCCCCCCCCCCCACACACACACACACATCCCCCGCCTTTCGAGAAAATGTCAAAGTGGTTACCATGTAGATGAAAAAATAAGACCCCAAGAGTCCTATCGTCTGGTGGATTCTTAGGGTACCCCATTCCTATGTTAAGGGCATTCCAAGAACATATTTGTCCATGAGGTATGGTAATACTAAAGGAAACTGAGGATCGTATTGCAGGATGGAATCCTAAGGTGCTTCATGTCGTAATTTAAAGCCTTTCAAAGGGCCAGCTTGAAAATATAATAAAGAAAAAATCAAAGAAATAATATTGCATTCCTTTACTAAAACTTATGGTAAGTTCTGTAATTCTTGGCCAAGCCTTAAGGTACATCTTTTAATAATAATTGGCCAAGCCTTAATAAAGTTAGGTTGGTTAGGTTAGGTTCCAAAGTACATTCCGTAGCCTTGAGGTACATTCTGTAATTCTTAGCCAAATCTTAAGGTACATTACGTTATTCCTAGGCTTTAAGGTACACTGTATCCTGCAGTAAGCCAATTCCGCTAAGGAAAAATAAACATACAACGCTTGCACTTCCGGTCAAAGCCTCGTCCGATTATAATCGGAAGACGGATTCTCGCAAGACAAAAGAGGAACGAAGTCCGCACTGCCAAACAGAATTGACAAGGCACTTCCAAAAGCTTATTATTGATCGTGACGCATCGAAACAAAACGGACGAGAGGTTAACATTCCCAAACAGGGCAGATATGTCTTTCCAAGAGACGCAGTGGAGAGAGAGAGAGAGAGAGAGAGAGAGAGAGAGAGAGAGAAAGAAACTCCTGGCGGAATGCGAGCGCGTGATAACAGGGCAAGGCAAAATGACAACGCCGTGGCAACAGGGTGCATTCGAGCAAGACGTTACAAATGGGTCCAATTTGTAAATTCATCCTCTAGTGCTCCTCCTGCCGTGAATGATCATGGCCGTCGAGTGCTTGCTGAAATATATGCACGTCGGTACAAAACATTATTATTGTTGTTTTGTTATCCAGTCAACCCTGGATAACGGCGTATGGGACGTCTCTCTCTCTCTCTCTCTCTCTCTCTCTCTCTCTCTCCTTCCATTCCATTCCATCCCACGTAGCTCATCTTTCCCCTTTTGGTCACGTGATGCCAATGTAGAGAGGATGTTTGAGATCGCGGGAGGAAATATCGCTTTTAAATAGGTTCATTTTAATGATTAGTACAAATAGGTTGAAGTAAGGTTGACGCCCACAATTACCGTTTTCAGTTATTTATACTTGCCAGTTTGTCATCACCCGTAATTACTCTATTCATCATTTCACTCTCCTTTATATCATTCATATATTCTATATTTCTCCTCAATTCTACCATTCTCCTAATGAATTCTTCTCTTGCCACCAAACTTTCCTATAATTACCTTTCACCACGAAGTAGCCTTGATCCTTCTTTTCTCATTATTCTTATTATTCACGATTTCTTTTCCTCATTCATTCGTATCTCTCTTACCATCCCCTTCACTCATTCAATCCTCATTCAATATGCTTGTCGTAAGTTCATTTCCATTCTGCCCTTCTCATTATCTAGAAAAATTCAGGGCATATACTCGTTTTCTCACTCTCTCTCTCTCTCTCTCTCTCTCTCTCTCTCTCTCTCTATATATATATATATATATATATATATATATATATATATATATATATATATATATATATTAGAGAGAGAGAGAGAGAGAGAGAGAGAGAGAGAGAGATCCAGTGCTTACGTTACGTTTGCTTCCTTCTGCCTTCAATCCAGCCCCGGTAAGAAGACAGAGGACTAAATCACTCAATATTACCTAACACATCCAAAATCACCTATGGCGGCAGCGCCAGCCCCTCACTTCTCGGGTCTTGTGGAGTCGGTAGTACCTCGCCGACAAACGGCTGCTATAATAAAGCGTTCCGCGCAGTTGGGTCTTCACACAAAATTGCCCACAATTTGCTTTGGCAGATCGATCGCCGTGAGCCGTATACTTTGCAGAGATGGATGCCAATTCACAAGGTAATGGCCACCATTCAAAAGGAAGCGATGAACGGCTACAGATTTCGTTGTGTTTGGAACCGTTCTCGAGATCAACAACAACATCCGGGTTGTAATTGTCCTGGCGAAGTGAAACTTCCATTAGTTGCCTGGAGCGAAAAAAATTGCATTTTACATAAATGCACTCAACTATGACTGTAAATGCTGCTGGTCACCAGAGTTACTGTTCTCTCTCTCTTCTCTCTCACCCTCTCTCTCTCTCTCTCTCTCTTCTCTCTCTCTCTCTCTCTCTCTCTCTCTTTTTACTGTCAAAATGTGGGAGTCTTCCTAGCAGGTAATGAGTTTCTGTATTAAAGAGGAGATGCAAAACAACTTTAATTTCCTAAGCTCCAGATTCATAGCTTATTTATTTTCATTTATTCATTTTTAATGTTATTTATTTCTGGTTTATTTACTTTAGAATTATTTTTAATTAATGAGCTAATTAATTGATTTATTTACTGGTTCATTTATCTATTTATAATTTATTTATATATTTATAAATTTATATACTTATCTATATATATATATATATATATATATATATATATATATATATATATATATATATATATATATATTTTTTTAATAAAAAACCGATTAACTAATTTATTTCTATTTGAAGAACAATACTGATAATGCAACTATCAAAATAGCAAATGCTGAATGCAATAAAGCAGATATGTGAGGTCGAGCATATTTACAAGGATGCACTAAAAAATCAAGGAATATTAAAATCAAAATCAAAACAAGTATCACATTATGTCTTAGAAACATCTGAATAAGAATGAAAATGAATCAACTGATACGAAACTGAAAATCTGGAAAGCACGAATTAACGTAATAAGAGCAAAACTTGAAGATGAAGATAAGTGAATAAAATTATTTTATTCATCTTAAAAAATCATCCCTACATATTTGAAGTCAATTTGCAACTTGCAGCGTCTTAAACTTAAACACGCAATGCATAAATGAAATTGCCTCTCCATCAAATTTAGCTAACTTGTGCATTACACAGGATGCAAATGAGACGGCTAATTGAATCAGGCAAGAGGAAGGTTCCCTAAAGATACCTAGACGAGAGAAAGAGATTGCCACCGCTTGCTGAACTTGCCAGGGAATATGGCGTGAATTCTAATTGCACGAAAATGCGTGTAAATTCCGCGGGCTTTGCAGAGGTGAGGGAGAAGGCGTGTGAGATGCTTTAAAAGGAGCGAAGAGGAAAGGTTGTAGATGCTTCAGTAGGGTACAAAATGCTTTGAAAAGACGTAGGTGATGGGTTGCAGGTGCTGTGACGAAGGGGGTTCAGATGCTTTAAAATGTTAAGGTGAAAGTGCAAACATGCTTTGAAAAACTAAAGATGAAAATGCTGAGATGATTTAAAAGCTGACGAAAGTGCACACGTTTTTAAAAAACCAAAGATGAAAGTGCACAGATGCTTTGAAATACTAAAGATGAAAGTGAAAAGATGCTTTAAACACTGAAGATGAAAGTGCACACATACTCTGAAAAACTAAAGATGAAAGTGTACATATGCTTTAAAATCTGAAGATGAAAGTTCACAGATGCTTAAATAACTGGAGATGAAAGTTCACAAATGCTTTAATAACTGAAGATGAAATTACACAAATGTTTTAAAAACTGGAGATGGAAGTGAACACATGCTTTAAAAACTGAAGATGAAATTGCATAGATGCTTTAAAAACTGAAGATGAACGTGCACACATGCCTTATAAAAACTGAAGATGAACGTGCACACATGCTTTGAATAACTCAAGATGAAAGTGCATAGATACTTTAAAAACGAGGAGAAAGTGCATAAATTCGTTAAAAACTAAAGATGAAAGTGAATAAATTATTTAAAAACTAAAAATGCATGTGTATGAACTCTTTAATTAAAACCAGGTATGAAAGTGCACAAATTCTTTCAAAACCAAAAATAAAAGTGCATACATTCATACATTATGGAAGGGTAGGAATACACGAGCCACTCTGGTGGCGCCGGTGCGTGACTTTTAATAGGTTTCCACTGTTTATAAGCTGTGGCGGGGATCAGTGACAGCTTGCCACAGCTTATAAACAATGGAAACCTATGGGAAGCCACATCCCCGCCACACTACGACGCCAATC
Organism: Macrobrachium nipponense; assembly: GCF_015104395.2. Lineage (NCBI taxonomy): Eukaryota > Metazoa > Arthropoda > Malacostraca > Decapoda > Palaemonidae > Macrobrachium > Macrobrachium nipponense. The sequence goes on along the minus strand of NC_087211.1, from coordinate 47,118,094 downwards.
TGTGGCGCCACAGAGTGGCTCGTGTACTCTAGGCCTAAGAGAGAGGGCAGGATTGTCCTTAAATATTTTAAATCTGTATCTTCCTGAAGGAATCTAGGCGATTCCACTTTACCTTCCTGCATGTATGCACTTTCAAACTAACATTTCTATGGAAGGCAAAAATGAAAGTGTAGAGACGCCATTAATCTGTAAAGATGAACATACAACAGTGCTTTGAAGTGTAAAGGGAAGGTGCACAGTGATAAGATAAGTAAATTAATTTGAAGGAAGGAAAAATGGAAGCTGGCGGATGATTTTCCCAACATAAACAAGAAAATGCTCATATAAAATGAACGTTCAACGATGATTTCAGAAGATAAACTTGCAATCGTAAAAGTATGATATGACAGCTACATGTAAAGGGGGCCAGAAGATTCTAATGGGATAAAATCGTTAAACGTAAGTGTTTCCTTGATGATTTTTATGTTGTTTTTTTTATCCACCTAAGCAGGAAGCACCAATGAATTTTACTAATAAAAATTTGTTCAGTGTCTGATGCCTGTACGTACGCGTGTATGTCTGCCTGGCCTAAAGTTGGTAAATTTTCGACGTCCTCTCCAAGACCACTGGACTAATTTCAACAAAACTTGAAGCAAAACTTCCTTGGTTAAAGTGGATTGAAGTTTGCCCAAATGGGAAACCTCGTCCCTTTCAAAGAGAGATAATTAGGTAACAGGGGAAAAAATTTTTTGAGGTTTTTCATAAATCTTTTTTCTTAAGAGTTAATACGTCAGACATTGCATTTCCTAATGTATTGTCTAAATTTAGTGCTTTGATGGGGGGCAATAAATGAATTCAAAAGATTTCCAAGTTTTGGAAAATCTTTAGGATTCTTCGTTTGTATCTGCTCAGAGGAATAATAGAAAGTATAAATTATATATCTATCATATCTATCTATCTATATCTATCATCTATCTATATATATATATATATATATATATATATATATATATATATATATATATATATATATATATATATATATATAGAGAGAGAGAGAGAGAGAGAGAGAGAGAGAGAGAGAGAGAGAGAATACTTTCAATAACATGTTTTCCAAATGTTTTCTAACCTTACATGATATGATGCTATCTCGAAATACATAGCCTATATGCAAGTGTGTCCATGTAAACGTTAATACACACACACACACACACACACACACACACACACACATATATATATATATATATATAATATATATATATAATATATATATATAATATATATATGGCAGGTCTTGCATATACAAGACGCAGAAGTTCAATGATCAAAAGGATAATTCATGATCAACACTGAAATTGTGAATTTCATCAAAATTAATATTTTTTTTTAAGGTTAAGAAGCGACTATAGCAAAACGCAGAGAAATGTAACTTAAAGAAAGATATACGGCGATAGAAAGGAAGAAAATCATGCAAAACATAACAAAAGGAAAAGAATCAAGGAGCAAAACAACAGAAAAAAGTGCCGACAGTGAAAAGGAAAATAAAGCAAATAAGAATAAAGCATAAGGCATAAAGCAGAGAATGATAAAGAAAGGAATCAAAGAACAAAACAGTAACTGGCATTTAAAGGAGAACATAACGAAACATGAGGGAAACAAACACGTAGTAAAGAATAAGAGAAATGTAAAATAAAGAGAATAGAAGCAAGAAACAAAAAGATACAAATAAACGACAACATCGACGCGCTGAAGAATTGAAAAGGACGTAAAATCGAGGAGAGATAAAAAAAAACGCTAAAAACGATCAAAGGATAATTGAAGATAAAATGCAAACCAGAGAGAACAGAAAGAAAAACAAAACAAAAACAAACGAACGAAAATAAGTGATTAAGCAAGCGGGGGTCCTCAACAAGTGCGGGACGATAGAAAAGGGGGAATTGGACCAGGTTTAAAATTGACAGCAGTTTATATCAACTGTTCTTTCCAAGTTCCCAATCACTTCTCACCCCAATCACTTTTTTTTTTTTTTTTTCCTTTTTGACTCTCGACTTTATTCATGACGCGAGATTTCTCATTTCTATTTTATTCATTTATCTTTTGGTTTTCATTACTTGTTCTGTTTTGTTTGTTATTGTTTTGTGATATGGCTATTTTCATTTCATTCCCGATTTTATTCACGATGCAAGATTTTTCATTTTCTATTTTATTCATTAGTCTGTTGGGTTTCATTATTTGTAGTTTTTTTTATTCACTTTATTCACGACGCAAGATATCCAATTTTTATTTTATCCTTTTTTCTATCAAGTTGCATTGTTTGTTCTGTTTTGTTTGTTACTGTGCTTTTGCTTTTGCTTCCTTTTTCTCCTCTTTAACTTTCGACTTTACTAACGACGCAAGATTTCCCATTTTTATTTATTCATTTATCTATTGGTTTTCATTATTGGTTCCGTTTTGTTATTTTTTGTGATTTTGCTATTTTTTTTATAATTCTTGATTTTATTCACGAAACATTATCATTTTATTCATTTACCTATAAGTTCTCATTATTTGCGAGAGTATTTTTTTCTGCTTTTTTTATACGCAACTTTATCCACGATACAAGATTTCGAATTTATATTTTCTTCATTTAGCTTTTGGTTTTACTTATTTATGGCGTCCATTAGTTTGATTCATTTCTTTACGCAATTCGTAAATTTATTTAATTGGTTTACTTGCTTTTCGATAATATGTTTAATTCACACAAAAAAATTAAGTTTTTTTTTTATTATTTTTATCTCAAGCAAACGCGTTCATTGATTTCTGTTTCTTCTGCAATTATATTTTTATAAATTTTTTTTTCCAAATCTGTCGTTTATTAAAGTGGCAACAAAATCCATAGAGGCCTAATAAATAGGAGGAGAGAGAGAGAGAGAGAGAGAGAGAGGAGAGATAGAGAGAGAGAGCGAGAGACGAGAGGACGAGGAGAAGAGAGAGAGAGAGAGAGAGAGAATGTCGTTCAATTATTTTTATCTGAAATACTTTAATAGGAAGATATAAGAGCCTTAAATCTTGATGTATGTTCAAAGATACACTCAATATGCTTAGATGTTACAAGGACAAACTACCGCGGGGTCAAATGGCTTAAAAAATATACATATATCGAGAATAAGTACTAAATAAGGGTTTTATTTACCCTCAGTGATTGTGATTGCTTTGCAAAGTCTCTCTGTCCTAAACATTCCAAAGATCGTATTCTGGAAGAAAACTCATCAACCCTTAATAGAATAGAATACAGAATCCAAGCACAAGGACCAAGCGCTGGGATCCTGTGAGGTCAGTAAGTTCCCCTGGGGGTGGTTGATCCCGGATTAGTCTGTATCTTGAAACTAATATATTAGGACCGAAATTCTCGCCTTAAGAACGTCGAGGTGTTGAAATAGGCAGGTAATCCTGTAAGCCACTTTATGTTTAATCCTGCATGGGATTTCGTGAGAGATGAGTGGGTCAGAGCCAGTGAGAAACTTTTGACTAATATATTATTATAATATATATATATATATATATATATATATATATATATATATATATATATCTATATATACATATGGATATATATATATATATATATATATATATATATATATATATATATATGTACATATCACATAAGTATGCAAAACTATATCATGAATGACAGCACCCGTTCCCTCCCTCCCCCGGCCAATAAAAGCCAGAGCAGATTCCGCAAAGAGAATAGAATGATCGGCGAATAAGGGGAGAATGCAGGGCCATTGTGAGCCACCCAAACTCGAGAGTGGAAGGATAAAGCTCCCTTTAAAACCCTATAGAGACGCCACGTTCGCCAGATTCGCCCGAGTCGAGACGTTTTTATTGTATGATACGCTCGTGAAGAAATCCAATACGGGCGCGGCGCCTTTGATGCCCCACCGCCGCCCCCGCCGCCGTAGCCGACCGACCTCCTCCTACCTCGAGGGGCACTGAAATTTGACAAACAGATACATAGCGGCCAGCATGCGTCGGTGTGTGACGACGCCGTGAAAAGGAACACAAAAGGTGAATCCCGTTTTTTATTGGGGAGGAGAGGCATAGGGGAAACTATTCTATTCTCAGCTGCCCTTTCCAATTGGTGCAGGCGAATAGATACATCAGCATCATGAGGAATAAGAATGGAAGGGCATCACACTGTATTACACTGATTTACACAATCTCGCACGAGGGTGGTTGGCAGCGTGTGGTGGAAAAGCGCCACTCACTGGATCTCTGGTGCCTGTTTGTTTGTTTGTTTGTTTGAGTTTTCTTAACTAAAGGACTTGACTCTCTGGGTCAAATTTAGTTGGGAGAACAACGAATCTAACGAAAGTCTTTCATATAATAGGCTTACGTCACACAGGTAAGTTAAAACGAATAAGAAATTTAGATTCTAGAGAAGGCATACCTACGACTGTCAGTTACCTGTTTGTGCTTTAGCAGTATCCTTTGTGTTTAGCAATTATTTCAGCAAAAAATATAAAGGAAATAAGATGGAGGGACAGAAGTGACCCCCTAATGGTATTAGTTTTACAAATACAGACACTGAATCCCGGTTAACCAACGTTAAAAAAAATTGTAGAAATAAAACGCCTTTAATCAAAGATTTTGACAAAGAAAACTATTCTTGTTGAAATGACCAGGGACAGAATATACGCGCTTTGAAAATTTTTTCTGCTTTGCAATTTGGTGGCAAAAGCATTCAAATAATAACGCAGGACGCTTAATTTTTTTATGTTTATTTAGCAATGTATCATATGCGGTAATTTGAGGAACAGTAGCACTGAAAATAAGGCGTGGCAAATGAACTGCAGAATTCCTTAAGTCAGATACGTCAAGTCATTCTGTCACTACAGCTTTCTAATGAATTATGAAACTATGGCACTATGACTGCTGATGGCATATAAGATAACGGAGTCAATATATAACCCAACAACCATTGCACTAGCTAGCAACGCATGCAAGAAAACAAAAATGGAAGTAAACGACTTCTCCTGATGACCTGAAAGCTTAGCGCCGCGCTGGTCTTGCCCAAATAGCTGTGGATGACGGACGGGTCTCATTTTAATTAATAGGCTCTATTTCGCGAGATTATGCAAGTATGGCCGCAATATATATTTATATATATACGCACGTTTTCGTAACGCTAATGAGAGCAGGAATTTATGAATTTTACGAGCGACATAAACGCGCAATTTTGCCAGACTTCCTGCACAGGTCAAACAACACGGAAAGGTAGATGTGCTTCAGTAAATAAATGCGGAAGATTCTGACGTACTTGTACGGCCGTGCATATTTACATACGTGCGTTTTACACAAATTGGAGGGGCGGGGAAAGAAATTGCTGAATGTTTCCGTTCATTGAAGTATAAAAGCAAAGATTTTGCGTAAAATTTTCACTCACCCATACACGATTTTTAAATTACGAATTCACATGAAAGTTCATAATTTAAAAAGCATGCATACAAAATGTTTACTCAACCCACATATGCTCTGTAAATTATAAATTCTCACAATACAAAACTCACCCATACATGCTGTGTAAATTATCAAGTCTCTCTATGTAAAACTTTTACTCACCCATGCATGAAGTGTAAATTAGAGATTCTCACTATACAACTTTTACTCACCCATACATGCTTCGTAAATTATCAAGTCCCACTATGAAAAAACTTTTACATACCCACTTTTTTAAATGATAAATTCCCACTATATACAACTTTTACTCACCCATACATGCTATGTAAATTATAAATTCTAACTATGTAAAACTTTTACTCACCCATACATGTTATGTAAATTATAAATTCTAACTATGTAAAACTTTTACTCACCCATACATGCTATGTAAATTATAAATTCTAACTAAGTAAAACTTTTACTCACCCATACATGCTATGTAAATTATAAATTCTAACTATGTAAAACTTTTGCTCACCCATACATGCTGTGTAAATCATAAATTCTCACTATGTAAAACATTTACTCACCTATACATGCTATGAAAATCATAAATTCTCACTATGAAAAAATTTTTCTTAACCATGCATGCTTTGTAAAAGATAAATTTCCATTATATACACCTTTTACTCACACATATATGCTGTGTAAATCATAAATTCTCACTATGTAAAACATTTACTCACCCATACATGCTGTGTAAATCATAAATCATAAATTTCAGAAACGAAATGAACGGCAAGAATAACTAGAATGAAAAAAAAATCCGACTGAATGAAAGAAACCAAACCAAAGTTGAAATGAAAAAGGAATCAGAAGAAAAAAAAACCTGGGATTATATCCAGGAGAATATTGACTGAAACTTTAACAGAGAGTTAAAACGTTTCCTTGGTAAAACCTATTCCATGCAGGTTCTGTGTGACAGGTGACTATACGGCACATTCGCTTGAAGACGTGACGTAACAGGGTGACAAAAGGGGGAAAGGAAAAGACTGCAAAAAGAAGACGAAAAAGGAATGGAATAGTAGGCAAAGAGTACTAACTATTTTCACTGGCAATCTGAATACAACAGACACGTAAACATGTGCGCACACATATACCAAGGTAGGAAGGAAGGAAGTAAGAGAGAAAACTAGATAGATAGATAGATAGATAGATAGATAGATAGATAGATAGATAGATAGATAGATAGATAGATAGATACCCAATAAAATGGGAATAACATATAGCTAAAAAAAAAAAACGGAAAAAAAAACTGACAGAAGACAAAATGGGTAATGAGGCTAAGTGATGCAACACTGAGATCAAGATTGCAAGGTAAGTGGATCACTTCCATAATAAAACCCAACTAAAATTGGGTACCAGTAACTATCTGCTACGGTCACGTGAAAGGGCTAGCAAACTCATCCCTCAAGAATTGCAGAGAAGCCAATAGGCTGTAACATTTAGTAATACCATTTTGTAAACAAAATAGTGCAATAAGCAGATGATGTCATGCCTTATGTTTTTTATAGTAAAATGAAGTTCATAATTAAGCAGAACTTTCGAGTGCTTAAAGTTAATTTACACACAAACTCACAGGTACAGACACAGACATACACACATACACATATGTTTACGAATGGATATATATATATTATATATATATATAGATATATATATATATATATATATATCTATATAATATATATATATATATATATATATATATATATATATATATATATAGTGTGTGTGTGTGTGTGTGTGTGTGCAAGTGTACCTTGCCGCGTGTGTTCATGCGTCCATCACCTAGCAGAAGTAATTCTTTTCCACGATTCACTGTCGTTGATTACTGCCAAAGCAACAAATGACTGCAAGCACCCTCCTCGCCTGTATGTGACGAACGGTCCCAGGTAAGCTCTCACGACGAGGGTTCCCAGGTAAACTCATTATGTCTCCACTTTCACCTTGCGTGTTCCCGTCATCGCTTCATTATGTCTAGTATACTTTCTTGGATGGAAAACGAGAAAGAGAAAAGACTTTGTCGCTTTCCTCCCGCCCATAGCAACTTTCAAACTCCTCATGCTCTAACTCCTTACCGCAGTACTCCTCGGGTGAATGTCGTACTCCTCTCCTTCCCCAGGCCCCACCCTCACCGGTCGTAGGGACCACTCCCCACCTCCCTCGCAGATCCCCCCGGGGTGGAAGACCACATCCTTCCTTTACCCCAACACTTGTAGAGAGAAATCTTTATGATCCAGACCCCCATCAACTCCATTTGCTCTCCAGTCTTTCCTGCGCATGCCTCGGGGGATCGAAGAACCCACTATCACCCATAACCCAACCCACTCCATTTGGACACCCTAACCCCCGCCCACCCCTTTCCCCTGAGGAGGAAGGGATCCTCACATTCTCACACACACATGCATATGTTCGTCATCCCGGCGGGCGTTTTTTGACAGCGGGGGCGTCATCTGCAAATGTGCTGGTCATTGATAAAGATGAAAATCTATAGCGGAGCAAGGAATGACCCCTGCGGTCCACCGCTGGCTGCTGGCTACCTCTACCACTGCTTGCGAGTGGCACATAGAGTCATTTTAAATCTCGCCAGGCGCGATTCGAACACCGTCATCGGCGGCTTGAAAATCCGGGTTCCCGAAAAGGTGAGTTTCACTCGACATTCTCTTTTCCAGGTTATTGAGGAGCGAACCCTCTCATTCAGCTACTTAGGTGCGATATTAAGGTAAGCGGGTAATTCCGTACACTTGCTTTTTTGTTCCCTTTCGTACACGTCTTTTTCTTATTCGCTCGGAATCCGATAGCTTATTTTTGCACTGATTTTAGCTATTTTCAAATGGTTCTATTTTTTTTTTCGTATATTCATATGTTTCACGGGAATTTGCATTTTGTAGATGTTTTTATATCTATCTGAATTCGAATTGTTCAGTATATATATATATATATATATATATATATATATATATATATATAGATATATAGTAATATATAACAGATATATATGCATATATATATATATATATATAATTAGATATATATATATATTATTATTTATATATATATTATATCTATATATATATTTTATTTTATATAATATATATATATATTATATATATATACTTTTATATATAGATATATATTAGATTAATTATTCTATATATATATTATAAACACACACACACACACACACACACACATATATATATATATATATATATAATATATATATATATATATATATATATATATGATAGATAGATCGATAGATAGATTCCAGATTCAAATCTTTCGGTTACTTGTGTGAAAAAAATACTGAATTAAATGAATGCGAAAGAATGAAATGTCTATCGGCAAATACAGTATGAATGATAGTAAATTAGTATGAAATTTCCTAGTAAGAGAATGCTCAAGCAAAAAATCAATTGAAGGGATCATGTTTCCCTATATCATCTATCCTACCAGAACTTAGCCATGGCATAATAAAAACAAATCACCAATCAAGAAATAAGTTTACTTAGAACAATTAAGGTTAATTACATGTCACCAACACGACGCCGGGGTAATTATGATGTCTGCCAGCGGATCGAGCCCACTATAGTACGACCCATGTAAGTTCAAGTTAAAATAAAATAAAATACTTAAACGAAAAAGAAAAAAAGAAAAAAATAGAACGACAATGCCTGGAAAACTCCAGCAAGTAAAAAAAGGGGTACAATTTTGAAAGCACTGGAAGTGATGTAGCGTCTGATATTCAAAGATAAGAAGGTAAACATTCATAGAAAAATAATGTTTACAATAATGTTTACGTAAGAGGATGCATGATGCACATGCTTCCGCTTCCGAGCAATTTTTGTTGAAAGAGGGCGAAGGAAAAAAGGACGTCATATCTTTACTAATTCCTACTGACAGAATGCAGAATGATTTCTCTCTCTCTCTCTCTCTCTCTCTCTCTCTCTCTCTCTCTCTCTCTCTCTCTCTCTCTCTTAGTTCTAGCTGTGGTACTTATTAAATTTTGATAGCCGTATTACTCTAATAACTAAAATCACATATATAAGTATGCGTATAATATATATATATTTATATATATATATATATATATATATATATATATATATATATATATATATATATATATGTGTGTGTGTGTGTGTGTGTGTGTGTGTGTGTGTGTGTGTGTGTGTGTAATGTGTATACATAACGTGCGTCAGAGTGTACATTTTAACTAGCATCCATTTGTAACACTAATGCCGACGATTAAAGATAATCCTATTCTTCACGGTATTTTAGACAAAGCGTAAAGAAAAGTTCCCAAGTACTGAGAGGGAAACATCTCGAAAATTATTAAGCACTACTTCACATTTGATCGTGTTTATTTTCTACCACCGTTGCTCTTTAGTTCCTTTGATGTGTATACGTGAGAATAATTCCGTTCTTATTTTTAACTCCTCCTACCCATTCGTTCACGCATCAAGCACAGCAGTTAATCTGTAAAAATAATCTAACATTATTATTACTATTACTGTAACTGCACCGTTACAAATAATGTCTTACAAGAGAGAACAAAGACGTTGAATCCCCACCTTCGGGACGTCAGCTTAGCCCAAACAAAATCAATACAATAATATGGCCTTGGGCCCAAAATACCATAATTTGGAAAATGCGAAGTCTAAACGTGGAGTCCACCTCCCGTAGACTGAGTCAAAAGAATTTTAAGCGTACGAGAAGTATCTGTATACTTTGGTGTGTGAGAGAGAGAGAGAAAGAGAAAGAGAGAGGAAGGGGGGGAGGGTGTTTATTCAAAAGTACTTTCTAGGTAACTACTTGCCCATGTGAAAAATCAATCATAATTATTAATTTGTTTACAATACGACCTTTGCGTTTACAATTTTCCGTAACAAACCCTTCACAAATGTTTTATTTCCGTGCACAATACCTCCCTTGCTATTATGACGACCACAACAAAAAACCGTCTTTAGGGATTCCGGCAAAAATAGAAAAAAATCAAGAAGAAAAAGAAGAAGAAGAAGAAGTAAAAGAAGAATAAGAAGAATAAGAAGAAGAAAGAAAGAAAGAAAACATCCCCAACCTCTCGAAGACAATTTATGAATCGTTGAAGTACTTTCGACTCGTAGTCTCTTTTGTGAGCTCCTTGCCTGTACACGATCACCTGAAATCAATCCGACCCTTCGTGGGGTTGACTTGGCGAGGGGAGGAAAGAAAGTCTCTTCTGGGTCGTCGTGGATTCGTAGTCTCTTTTTTTTTTTTTTTTTTTTTTAAGCACACGAGTGCTCTTTTGGGAGTACTCAGCCCTCTTCCCCACACTCGAGAAAAAGATTGCAATAATGAAACGGGAAAGTCTGCTCTGCCAGTCTGTTCTCTCTTCGAAAGAGCATCATATATCTATTCAGCGCTCGATAATCATTAGCAAAACTCCATCAGACAGAATGCTTGATTTACTCTCTGTACAAGAGGTGCCCACAATCTCTGCACCCAAATACTTGGGGTCTCCACAGGAAAAGTTACAACGGGGCATTATTTATTACCTAGGGAAGAGGAGAATCAGTAACAAAAGAAAAAAATGTAAGATAATAATTGGAGCACATAAAGGTGAGGAGGGGGTGATAATACAGAGAAATCAAAACCAAAATTTATTACGGTAGTAGAGGTATAAGATCCCAAATTTAAGCTTAGGCCATGGTAGATAATCCCACAGAAAAGTCTAGGTTAGGGTAGAAGATTAGGGTAGAGTACCCCATATATAACACTAGGTCAAGGTAGAGGGTTAAAATAAAGGCCAAGGTCAAGGTCGGGAACCCGAGATAAATGACTATACTCTGTTTTTTTCCATCTGTCCATCCGCCTGTGGTGTTTGCGCATGGTGACACTGCGTCCCGGGCTTTAAATAATATCCTATTTCAAATATTAACGGTTTAATTCGCATACAGTAAATTATCAAAACACTTTTCAGTTGCAAATGTACACCCAGATATCCATTTATTTACCTAAAACTTACACATAGCGTAACTATTTAAAGCCTGAGACGCAGTGTTACCATGCGAAAACACCACAGGCGGATGGACAGATGGAAAAAACAGAGTATAATTCAAATTAGCAAATGAAGTATAAAAGCTTGGGCCAGAGAAAGGTATCCATAAAGAAAGCGCATTGGTCTAGATCACATCAACCCCTAAGTCAGGTAGGGGGTCCCACATAAAAGACTAGGTCAGGGTCGAGGATGTAAGAAGAATGCCTAAGTTGGGGCAGGATTAATAGAGTACAGGGTTAGTCCGCTTCAGACCAAAATAAGAACAATCTCGCAAATGTCCACATCTGTCTGCATTTGGCGGAGGTCAAGATAAAGGAAAGGTTGAGATAAAGGAAAAAAAATCATCTCTCGGTATTTATCCTTATCAGAGTGAATTGTTTGTATGGTGTTTTTACGTTGCTTGGAAGTGATTATTCAGCAACGGGACCAACGGCTTTACATGACTTCCGAACCACGCCGAGAGTGAACTTCTATCACCAGATATACACAACTCTCACTCCTCAATGGAATGGCCGAGAACCACCGAGGTGAGAAGCAAACACCAAACCAACCACGCCACTGAGGCGCTTTTATCAGAGTGAAAAACAAGGATGCTCTCTTAACCCAGATTCAGGCGCTCTTCACCTGGTGACAGCCCTTTTAATTTCAACCCGACCATGGCTTCTGTATTACCCAAATATCAATAAAAAGACAGTGTCATATTAGGAAAAATAACAAATGAGTTACGACAAACGCCAAAGTTTCCTTCACTTTGTTAATTGATTTTTTATTATATAGTTTTTCAATGGAGAAATAGTGATAGAAAGTAATTTCTCGGATTACTTGTGGAAACCCTTTTCTTCAAGGATTCCAGTACTCGACTTCATGGCATAATTCCTATATACTACTACTACTGCTACTACCAAAACTACAAAGTGTAAACAAGGAAGATTGGTTGTATTCCACTGTTACCAGAGGTGGAGACTTTTTCACGAAAAGCCAATTATCCATCGAGAAGGAGGCAAGTTAATGACGCCATAACTTTACGTCATTATATCCTCGAAAGACATTCCTCTGAGTTTACTGGCGATGTCTACAAGAAGTCGGTGTTACTCATAAAATTACCAGAATTATGCAACTTTCGTAATACAGAATACAGTCAAGAATTAGGCAGTGAACTAAGAAACCCTGTTACAAAGTGTCATCTTTGCCAGGTACGTTGATCAAATTTTATTCCGGAAAAACACAGGGAAAACAGCTGTGAATCTCATAGTAGTATGTGATTAGAATATCAAAGCAGGTACAGTCAATCATATAAGTTCATGGATGTCTCCGGTCATAAAGCTGAATTTCATCCAACCCCTTTCTGGACAACGGGTCTGTATAGTGACGTAAGACGGGCACACACCGAAACTTTCAACAGCAGTGTTAGGTAGTTGAACATCTGGCCAGTTTCGCACTCCCAGACACCCGTCATCCAGAAAGGGGTGAAATGGAAATCTCTCTCAAACACCCGGACATCCATGAACTTATATGAGTGACTGTACCACTGCGCCACTAAATATCGTTTCACCCCTAGTGGGTCTGAAAGCATTGGCCTTCTACAGTAATGATAGGTGAATCAGATTCTCAGGAGGTGATTGCTGTTAGCCCCTCTTCCCATGTCATATTGCCTTCTTATAATGGGTACCTTCTTGAAGTTCAAACCACGGTACCTTCATTCAGCATACATAAACAGGCGACGGTCGTCATTGAGGTCAGGCCTGGGTTCAGACGACGTACTCTTAAAACGTAGAATTCATTACCTGTAGACTGACTGAGTCACACTAAAATATTATGGATAATAATCCACATGAAATGAGCTTGTGGCTCACTTATTCAGTAAATTGAAAGAACGTAAAAAGGCCCATGGATTTTGTTACTTTTTCTGAATTATGAGTAACTTATAACTACACAGTGGAATCATTCTATTAATCAACTTGTAGTTTACTCTGCAATAGGGGGAATTTATTGGGAATAGCAGTCAGTCAAGTGATCAAGTTATATAAAACGTAGCAGCGAATTCAGCCAATTATCTGAGAAGTTTTGGGATGCCATATAATTTGTAGCTCGTTCTGGTGACCCATATCTAGCATTCAGTAAAGGATCCATCTATAAAGACAACTTTTTTATGATATGAGATATGGAATCAGTCTGAAAACACTTCAGCAAAAGCGGCTTTTTATGAACTGAACTACAGGAATTTTTCAGTCAAAGGGTCATTCAGTAAAACACGTGGAATTCACACAATCAGTCAAAGCAGCCATAAGTGATTTTGTTTTCATAAAAGGAAGCAGTGGAATCAGCCACTAAGTAAGGATCCACCAGTGGAGGAAAGTTTTATAAGTATGAATTTGTGAAACCAGTCAAACAGTCAGTCAAAGCACCGTTTAAGTAAATATGACTTTTCATAACAGGTGGTGGTGACTTTAGTCATTTAGTAAGTCAAAGGATTCTTCAGTAAAAGTTACTTCTTATAACATGAGCAAGCAGTAGAATCAGACAGAGATTCAGTCGAATAATACATCAACAACAACTGCACATAAAAGAAAAAGTAAATTCCACCAGCATGTCAAATACCAGTCTTTAAAGGTGCAAATATCAGTCTTTAAAGATGATTTTCAACAGCATGAGAGAATGGAACCATTCGGCCAAAAAATTCAGGGATTCCTCAGAGAAGGGGTTTTATATGAAACAACGAGGTAGAATATAAAAAAAAAAGCTGTTCATAGAAAACAGGGAATAATGTATATAAAAATGAATTCCTGTAATCAGTAACTTATGCTCCTGAGTAAAGTGGGGTGGGTTATAAAAAAAAAAAAAGTGGTAGTAGACTTTCGTCGTTTTTTTGTAGCGGACTGTAAATATCGGCATCCGATGCCACCAAAGCTTTTATCTTGATTCTGATTGGATTATGCATTTGAATCGTAACCTATGGCTCGTGGTGATCAGTATGGGCTTCCACCAATCACGATTAGTTTGATATTTATCTTCAGATCAAAACAAATAAAAATATAAATAAAACAAGCAGACAAAAAAAAATAACAATCATAAGTCATTCAATATTCAAGTGACCTGTGATATAAAATATGAATTACAAAAGAAACTGTTAAAGAAAATAGCTATTCTTTGATAGATGTAAAAGGAAACGGCAAATTGAAACAAGAGCGAAAGACGAAATAAAAAGGCTCCTAAAAGGGTGAAGACGAAAGGAATCTTTAGGAAATAAATTAGCTTAAAACCTTAAATAAAGAAAAGAATCACGAATTATGACATAATGGAATTAGCAGAACATGAGAAAACACACTGGAAATTTCTTTCGAGATTCTGAGAAACCAAAGTTCTTCAGTTAATGATCACTGCTGTTCAATGAAAACTCGTAACTCAGTGAGGAACTCCTCACGTGAATTAAAGACCAGCCGTAGACCTCAGGATTCGGACCTGCCACAAAGAGAAGGCTTAGGTTCTGAACTTCTCTCACTAGTTCCGATATCTTTACTTCTGTAAACTTCTTGTCGTTTAAAGGATGTATATAGATTATTCCATTTCATTTTATCTGTAACTTGGTTTTTGTAAGAGGAGGTCAAAAGATTAAACCAAACTCCCTTCCCTTTAGCCTTCTCTCTCTCTCTCTCTCTCTCTCTCTCTCTCTCTCTCTCTCTCTCTCTCTCTCTCTGACCTGGTCTAAACAATGGCCAAAGGGCTATCATCTTGACTTTTAATTTGAAATGTTTCTTTCTTTGTTAATCACTTAAATAGAAACCAGTGTCTGTTAATGGTTCCTTTACAATTTTACTACTTAAAGAAAATAAAGAGAGATGCATCAGAAACCCACTAAGCTGAGATTAATAATTATGCTCAGCAAAGAAACAAAATGAAGGCCCAGCATGCAAACGGTTACCTCTTAAAGAAGACTTGCTCGTCAAGACAACACACCTCTTTTATTCAGAGAGAGAGAGAGAGAGAGAGAGAGAGAGAGAGAGAGAGAGAGAGAGAGAGAGAGCTGTAAACTCCAAATCAGTCTTCCCTGAAATGGACCAATCTGCGGGGGTCTTTTTCCATGCAAATTTCCAGGCAAGGGAAAGGAAGAAGAGGTAGGTCAGGGAATTTCCAGGATCTTAATACACCTTTCCTCCTATTCCACTGCAAGTTCACCGTTAGCCTCTCCTCCTCCTCCTCCTCCTTCCTCCTCCTCCTCCTCCTCTCCTCCTCCTCCTCCTCCTCCTCCTTTTTCCCAGACTTCTATTTTCCTCCGAATAGGACAACGCAGGTATTATGAAGGTTTGGATTCCTCCGAAGATAAAGAAACATACTGCCAAAAATATAAAAATATATGACGGTCTATAAACAATCCTTACGAAAAGAAACACCAGAAGTCACTGGAAAAACATTTCACAGTTCTTTCTTCCTGAGAGAGAGAGAGAGAGAGAGACAGAGAGAGACAGAGAGAGACAGAGAGAGAATTCTTACGTAGCCCACAGTGTTTGCTTTTTCTACCGGACCATCCTGTTCCCACGAATCGCCTATTTGAGGGACACTGCAAGGGGGGGGGGGGGTGTCCTCGGCACTGCGGTGTCACTCGCGTTTTTTTTCTCTTTTAATGCAACAAAGGCAAAATGAACTTCGAAAGAGATGGGATGCGTGGAAAGTAGTCGGTGGGGTATAGGTGTGTAGAGAGAGAGAGAGAGAGAGAGAGAGAGAGATAAGAGAGTAGCGTAATTGGCGGTAGCTGCAGCTTGGGGGTGTATGACCCAGCTAGGTAAGGATGTCTATGTGGGTCACTTTAAGTTGGTAAATAATAGGTGGTATTGATGCGTAATGATATTACCCCTTGTTGCATACTAGTTTATATACATACATCATTATAAATATAACTCTATATATATATATAATCTATATAATATATATATATATATATATATATTATTTATACACATATATATATAAATATAAAAAAGACTCATATATACGTGTATATATATATTATATATATATATATATATATATATATATATATATATATATATATTGTATATATATATATATATATATATATATATATAATATATATATATATATATTAATTAGTATATATATTCATAAACAGACAGATACATAGGTACACATATAGATAGATATTCAAGAACTTCCAGACAGGGCACGTGAGTCACTTTTTTTTTAGAATTCACAGCATCCTGGAACAGTCATGGAAGGCTCCTTCTCCTTCCAGCGATTTCCTCCGGGACAAACTCTCCTCTGGAACTCTATTCCGCATCATAAAATCGCGCTCTTGTTCCAGCGATAACGAGAGTAATTAATGGAAAGGCGCCGATTCAAAGCCACCTGAAATACACTACATTTATTCGAAGAGTAGCAAAGGATTGGGGCTCGAAAGTCTTCAGTTTCATTCCCGCCTATACACACCCCCCCCTCCCCCATTCCCTCAACCCCTAACCCCACCCACCACTTATTTCACAATCTGAATTTAATGCCCTCCATACTAATCACGATTCTTTAATCGGGAACTTAATTGTGTACGCATATGTCTGAATTTACTTCTTAAGTCATTTCTTGAGTAGTTGTTACTCTCTGCATAGACTTTATGCATTTTCTCAAAGAGGGCCAGAACATGTAGGTAATGCTGCCAGTTTGATTTGAGCAATGGTGAATAAGAAGGTTCAGCGTACAGTTACAACCCTACCGTATTTGACAGTACAACGCAAAATTTCCATGTTTTTCTGGAAGGTTTAGATTATTTTCATTCATTTTTAACAACAACGCATAACTCTCACGAGACTTTCAAAGGAGCGTATAACTTTCATTAATATCTAACGAAAAAGTCCATAAGTTACTTAATACTCAAATGAATGAAAATTTTCTAACAAAAGTGGACACAATTTTCAAAATGTTTTTTATAAGAATATTTATCAACTAACATCAAAGCAAAGCTTTTCCTCAAACGATTGTATAACTGTCATTTATATCTGACGATACTGAGTGATACTTTGAAAACAACTTTCAAGGCAGCAGATAAATTTCGAAGACAAAAGAGCAGTGCCATCAGTACATCTCACGTGGTTCACTGTAGGCATTACTACAAGGGTGTTTGCAGTGTCATTTCGGTCCCTGGCTACATCCATTAATTAGCCTTTTACTTTACCTGCATTCTTACTGTTTAAATTTTCCTGTCCAACCTTTTTAACTATTACTTATTTGTGCAAGTCCCAGGTTTTTCTCCTAGCTCCAACTTCGGATCCTTATACTGCATCTTCATATTTATGGATTGTTTTATCTTGCTGTCCAACCACTCTAACCCCCTCTTTTCACAGTCTTAAGCGCTTGGCTTAACAGCCTTCATTTCGTAAATCAAATCAATATAAGGGTTTAGCCTGCTATTTTCGAAATAATTTCCGAAGGAATGTACACAAATATTACTCAGAATATATGTACAGATGCTCCACCTGGGGATCCGGAAGACACGAATGGAAGACGAAATCTTTAGGAAGAGGAAAACAGCTGACCCTCAGGAACTCCCAAAACAAGCAAAGGGGTCTATCAAATGCTTTTTATTTCTTACTGAAATGCCTCCAACAGGTTTCATGAAGCCTTCTTCACTCTATCCTCCCCACCCATTCTTACGACATGCTCAAACCGTCTCAATATTGATTCTTTTTATCATATTTAAGGTCACCACCAAAATAGAAAAAAAAATCGACGGGTCATGTCAAGATTAGCAAATCCAAATTTTTCAAGGCAATGTTATACCACTTATATATATATATATATATACATATATATATATATATAATATATATATATATATATATATGTGTGTGTGTGTGTGTGTGTGTGTGTGTGTGTATTATGTATGTATATGTATATGTATATATATATATATATATATATATATATATATATATATATATATATATATATATATACATATACATACATATAACTCAAAGTGGTATGATACTGGCATGAAAAATAGTGGGTTCACTAATCTTGCCATGATCCAAATCCACTATACTGCACAGTAACGCATCTTCTTCATGCCCAATCCCGCAGTGTACAGAAGTAGTACATCCTTTCCCAATTACAATTATTTCCTGCAGGCCGTTTACCCACCCCATACCCTCTCCCACCTACCTGTCCCCATGCCCATACAGCCCTCACTGTACTGGAATGTCCACATTCTCGTGGAAAGAGGTCGTTACGGAATGGCAATGGTGTGTGCCATGCAACGATAACTTATTGATCATTTTGCCTCCTTACAACGGAAAGGGGAATCATAGCTACGCATTCGGTGCTTCTGACACCAAATATACCGATTCCGTTTCCTTCCTGTAATAGGATTTCAAATGGTAATAACTCTTTCGAGCGATTTCTTTGCATTTGTTTTTATGACGTCGTTTAAAAGTTTATCAATAGTTCTTAAGTCTTCAAAGCAAAGTAGGAAGTTAAACGTACCATGTCCTATTTCGGGGAAGGATAATATAGGTTAGGGAAGCATTTTATTACGCAATTATGCAGCGTGAAGTGATCATTAAATGAA
This sequence comes from Macrobrachium nipponense, assembly GCF_015104395.2. Taxonomy (NCBI): domain Eukaryota; kingdom Metazoa; phylum Arthropoda; class Malacostraca; order Decapoda; family Palaemonidae; genus Macrobrachium; species Macrobrachium nipponense. The sequence goes on along the minus strand of NC_087211.1, from coordinate 47,099,006 downwards.
ATTTACCACGAGCAATAAATACAGCATTAAAAAGTGCAAGTAGATTAAACATTCGTTGTTATTAAGGAACACGCACACATTATATATATATATATATATATATATATATATATATATATATATATATATATATATATATATCTTTTTCATTTATCTTTGAGTATTTTGGGCCTTGATATTACCCATCTGGTTTTCGACAATTGCCTTTGAATGTAATTATTAGCTCTATTCCTTGTCCAACTGCTGCCCGTAGTTGCTATGTGCCGACGGTCTTGGCCTTCCTTGTTGGTCACCTACCCAATTACTGACAAACTTCACCGTCCCTCAAACTACCACAGAGAGAGAGAGAGAGAGAGCGAGAGAGAGAGAGAGAGAGAGAGAGAGAGAAAAAGGGGGAGGGGTATATAGTAGCTTTCAGCTGACTTCTAAACATAGAATTAACGAAAGCGAAAATGAATACTAAAATGACCATTTCATTTCCTTATTTTCTTAAGAAAAAAAAATAAAAAAAAAAATTAGAAGGAAAAAATGAGCCAAGATTCTTCGGCTTAATCGAGTTTTCTGTGCGATGGTGGCCTCACCCATGGCCCATACCTGCTTTTAATAATGTACGAAGAAAGAACTAGCTCTAATATGTGTGTGTGTGTGTGTGTGTATGTATGATATATATATATATATATATATATATATACAAACACATATAGATACACACACACACGCACACACACCACACAACACACACATATATATATAATTAGTATATATATTATATATAATATATAATATATATATGTGTGTGTGCTTGTGTTGTGTTGTGTGTGTAGGCATCCATGCATCCATGTTACATTAAATGTTATCACATTATTATGCGTATGTGCGTCAGCGAATCCTCAGGCATCTAGACGAGGTAAAGAAACCAGTTATCGTAATAAGTATTTAAAAATTTTCGTGGAAATTCAGAAATATATAATCCAGTAGTGTGATTATGATTTTATTCACAATAAATAAATATTTATATAGATGTATATATATAATATAATAATATATATATATATATATATATATATATATATATATATATATATATATATCCCTCACTAAGAAATACAAAATATACAACCTGAAAAATATGTAGATAGACATCATACAGATTCACAGATAGATACTGTGAAAGCAAGAAATCATCACACCAACAAAAATACAAAGACTGATATTCCGACAAAGAGAGAGAGAGAGAGAGAGAGAGAGAGAGAGAGAGCCGTGTATTCTAACCCAAGTATCACATTCCTTCTTCAAGATTGCGATCATCCACGCTTCGTCTTCTGCCTTCAATCATATCGCCGTCTATCATGTCATCAAATGGAGACACCTTCCCTAACCAACCTCCCCCCCGCCCTCCTTCCCCCCCTAACACCCGGCCGATGTACATCAGTGGACCCTAGCTGAATAGACCACTGTGTTTTAGGATGTGATACGACACAATTACGTCCACAAGGGCTCAGAAGAAGCCGCTCGAAATTCGGGGTATGATATCCCCACATTCTCTCAGAAGCACATTCTCCTCTCCTGTGATTCTGAGCGGAAGCGGAAAAAATGAAAACGAAAGAAGTGACCTTTGTGTAACTTTTGACGACGGATGGATTGATGACGTATCGTGGTGCTTCTATGCTGTCTGCTACCGGCAGGTAGCGATGGATGGATGCTACAGCCGCGGCGGCGGTGTTAGAACGGCCAGGCTCTCTCGTATCTTATAAACACGCCCGTCGCTTCCCCCGCTTACTTTTTTTTTTTTTTTTTTCAATTTTTCTTTCTTTTGGGAAGGTCAAGGAAAGCGGTCACGGATCGTAAAGTACGCGGGCGGCGGTTACGCGATAGGACCCACCCACCACCCCACCCCACCCCAACCCACCCCCGCCAAAAAAAAAGGAAAATACCCGAAAATGCAGCGACGTCGCCGAGGTGACTGGAAAGAGAACACGGGCCTTTCTCGATATGGTGGGCGGTGATGGGGTCTCTGCATCGGGTGTAGGGGTGAAGGGGCGTTGCTGGGATGGGGGTAAAATGGGGGGAGTGGGAGGGGAGGGATGGGGGGTTTAAGGGGTTAAGGGGAGGGGTAGTGAGAGGATGTAGCGGGCGTACTGCTGGCTGCATTGGGGAGGTTCGTAATGATTTTCGGTCGCCTTTATTTGGGGAGGGTTCTGAGGACAAGGAGAGAGAGAGAGAGAGAGAGAGTGAGAGAGAGAGAGAGAGAGAGAGAGGCGAGCACGAAAAGAGGAAGACTGCAGAGTAACGATCCTGGGAGGGGCCATACACGCTGATGATGGGGGAGAGGATGAGGTATACAGAGGCAGTAGGAGGAGGAGGAGGAAGAGGAGGTGGGAGGAAGGGAGAGGAGTATGAGGTGCTGGATAGGCAGGAGCAGGCACAGCTGAAGGTGGCAGCGGCAGTACACAAGCTTGCTTTCGGTGCCTCCGCCGTAGGACGCGAGAGGCGCCCCAGAGAAAGGGTGGGGGGAGGGAATAAAGGAACGGGTATATGGTCCTTCTAGGGTCCGAAACCCCTCGGCGGGATGGGTACGAACTCACATTAAAAATGTTACTGGGCATTTCTTTCTTGGAGGTTTTGGGGTATGAAGAAGTTAGGAAGCTGGTCGTCCCGCCAGGATCCGCGCAATAAATAAAAAAAAATGGTAACGTTCTACGCCTTATTTCTCTTAACATTGAAGACTTCTTATTTTTTTTATTTACGCCTTATCATTCTTATTTTTTTTACATTTACGCCTTATCATTTTTTCTATCTTTAAAACGTCTCCTCGGGCCAAAAAACACATTTGTTCAAAATACGCGTAAAATAGGAAGGAGGATCCTAATTTTTCTTTGCATTTACGACGTAAACTATATTACGATTAAAACGTAATAAATAATAATGAACCTGGTCAAAACACGCGTTAAACATATTGGAAAACCCGAACAATTTTCTTTGCATTTACAACGGAGACTATCTTACGATCGTTAACAAACTTGAAAAGTAAAACGAAAACTTCACTCAATATTCACCGATTTTTGAAAAGCTGTAATGTGATCAATAACTCGTACGCACCAATAAAAAGATAAATAGGCAATTACACACACACACACATACTTACATACATACATACATACATGTATGTATAGTGTTTCTGTGTGGGTATACACTATTCGTACACTGACATACACAGAGAAGACACAATTCTGCGTGTATTCCCTGCATTAACAGAATACTAGTGACTTGCATTAAATCTAATTCATCCCATATCTACGGAACCAAAATCTAATTAATATATTGAAAAAGTTTATGTATACATTGTACATATGTGCACAGTAAGTATATAATACCAATGTATGTAATTCAAGAAGTTTATGTATGCATGTACGTGAATGTTCAATAGCTACTATATAATGCCAATGCATGCAATTCAAGAATTTATGTATGAATGTACGTACGTGTTCAATAGCTATGTAATGCCTACGAATATATGTAATCCAAGAAGAAGTTTATGTATGAATGTATGCTCAAAGTAGGTATATAATGCTTATGTATGTAATTCGAACAATAGGGATATATTGCATATGTATGTCATTCTGCAAGCAAGTCTGATATTATCAAGCAATCACTTCAATAACCTGATGTCAATGGCGATGAAAACGACACAGAAAAAAATCAACAAAAGTTCCCGATGAACAATGTTTACACTACGGCGATAATACTTGAACTCTATTTTCCTCATCGTCCGTCAGTCAGACCAGAAGGAAAATGCTACTAAAGGAGACTTAACCCCCCAAGAAATACAATACAAATATGACTAAAAAATTTTTTTTCTTTTTCGAAACCTTGAGTAACTTTTACCCTTTACACTTTGATACCGACAGTGAAGATTTGGGTAATACTGACAAGCGAGTGGCCCGTTCAGAAAACATGGACCCTATGACGTCATTTCCGAAATCTGGTAGATTCCAGTTACTACAGAATCCGGCACAAGATAGAGCAAGAGAAGTGAACGACTTTCTCTCTCTCTCTCTCTCTCTCTCCACTCAGAAACACATACCCCACCCATCTCTCTCTCTCTCTTTCTCTCTCTCTCCAAGACCCTTGAAGAAAGGGAGACATGAAAAAATATATAAATAGTTGGTAGCATCCAAAAAAAAAACAAAAAAAAAAAAATCCTTGACAACAGACTACCGAAGGTAAGTGTAAATATTTACGAAGAGACAAGCGCAACAAGCGATAAAAAACATGAAAACAACAAATAATTAAACGAATGAAATAAACAGTAATGACTAAGGATTCAGAGGCCAAAATACGTGAATGAGTTCGCCGCCGCTCCTCTTCCAAAGACGTGGGAGAAGTAGGTCACAGGAAACGCACTGTGGAAGTGTGACAGAGAGAGAGAGAGAGAGAGAGAGAGAGAGAGAGAGAGAGAGAGAGAGAGAGAGAGAGAGGCAGGCACCCCATCATTTCCGTAGTGCAGATGAATGTTTGCTTGCTTAGGAAGTTTTACGCTGTTGCTGCTTCGCAGATTGTCAGAAAAGGTGATCAACTTTTGCCTTTGCAAACGGAGGTGTTTCAAAAGTGATTCTTTTACAAATATCCTAGTTTATCAATGAATAGTATCGAGGACAGACAGAGAGAGAGAGAGAGATTTTAAAGAACAATTACTTCGCACCATAGTATGAAGACAGAGAGAGAGGATAGAGAGAGAATTTTAAAGAATAATTACTTCGCAACAGTAATGAAGAGAGAGAGAGAGAGAGAGAGAGAGAGAGAGAGAGAGAGAGAGAAGTATTCGCAACAGTAAGAGAGAGAGAGAGAGAGATACGAGATAAATAACTAAGCATATAAATGTTTGTTTGTACAGAAAAACTAAAAAAAAAAAAAAAAAATACCAGCAAACCAAGCATATTCGCTAGAACTCAACAAGAAATATATTTCTGCACACTACAAGCGATACCACGTTGATGTCAATTTTATAATAAATTGACAAGTGTGCAATTGAAAACGAGACAAGTTCAAAGATATGTTTTCTTATGGTGACGGGAGGAAAATGTAATGAGAGCAAAACTATTCAAAATATTTATAGATTTTATAATGGGAAGAAAAAGTAACGAGTGCAAAAGCATTCAAAATAATCATTGATGTTTTTTATAGTAAAAGGAAGAAAATGCAGCTATCGCAAAAGTATTCAAACTATTCACTGATATTCATTCAAGAAAAACATGGTTCGTAACTCTTTACACGTGATATTTTTGTCTTATAGCATATTTTGTATATCAAACTTTTCATAGGTGAAGTATTCTTTCACTGTTATTCAGCTACTCCCTAGTTTTTTTTTCTGTTTTCCTCAGTTTTCATTCTGTATAAAGAAGCTTTTCTCTCGTGCAACTTAACAAAGTGCTGCTTCGTGTTTCCCCGATAAGGATTGTGGATAGATGAAGAGATAACAGCATACACCTTATTGTCAAGGATTTGTTTCTCGTATAAGAAATATTTTAAGAAGTGTTTTATTTTTTTTTGTCAAACAGAAAATAGATAAAATCACTTACACTATAGTGACATTCATCGATGTAATCCTCGCGATAAAATTCAGCGAGGAACAAACAAGAGTTAATTAGAAGGCGAAGAAAACAAATAACAACAGGCAAAAAATAAATAAATAAATAAATAAAAATTCGTGGGATGAAAACACAACCGAAGTAAAACCATTACAAATGTTACCACTCTACCATGAAATATAAGAACAAACTCTTCAGAAAAATTGTCGTAGATTTTATCACTGACCATGGAACTGATGAAAGGCAAACTCGGAATTTATTTATTTTTAAATAAACTAGATTTTATGTCTTATTTATCTTGTTAGGCGATCAATGAATATATCTATACTATATATATATATATATATATTATATATATAATTTTATTTATATTCAGTGATCTCCAAAACAAGAAAAAATAACACATTATATTGTAGCATATTTAATACTTTTTTCAGAGTCTGTTTCGTCAATTCCATGAATTGTGATAAAATTTATAGCAATATTTCTGGAGCTTATATATATATATATGGTATATATATATATTATATATATATATATATATAATATATATATATATAATTATATCTTCCGACTCCTCCTATTGTGTACATTTATTGCAGATGTAGTTACTTACCTCCTATATGGTTATTGACTCATCTCCTATGAACATTTTAAATTTTACGGGTGTATCAAATAAAGATTTTATTAATTAAAGATTTTATTATTTTATTATTATTATTATTATTATTTATTATATTATTATTAATTATATTATGTTTGCTGTCAACTGTTTGGCAGAGGGGAAGACTGCTTTTGAGAGCAAACTCAAATCCTGAAAAATAGAGGTCTTCTCACAGCCACTCTCTCTCTC
>NC_087211.1:47077565-47090065 GCF_015104395.2 Macrobrachium nipponense | reverse complement strand
AAAATGGGGGGAATGAAAAAGTCATTTTGCGTTAAAGACTTATCTACGATCAGAGAGAGAGAGAGAGAGAGAGAATCTATGTCGATAGGCATTATGAATATAATGATGTATTGAGTTTTATGCCTTCTGACAGAGAGAGAGAGAGAGAGAGAGAGAGAGAGAGAGAGAGAGAGAGAGAGAGAATATTTTCTTTACGTTGTTCTCATAAAACAGATGTTATGGTAATATTGTAAATACCAAATAATTCATGTGTATTAAGCATATTTAGAGAGAGAGAGAGAGAGAGAGAGAGAGAGAGAGAGAGAGAGAGAGAGAGAGAGAGAGAGAGAGAAGAGAGGCTGCATTTTAAAATGTGCAGAAGAATACACTGTGACATTTTTAACGTATGATGGAATATAAAATTTAGGCCAGACACTAGGTCATTCAGCGCTGAGAGAGAAACTGAGAGTAAAAAGGTTTGAACGGTGTAACAGGGGGAAAAACTCGCAGTTGCACAGTGAAACAATTTTTAGAGGGTGTAATGCAAGATGGAAGGAAGAGAATATGAATGGGGCTAAAGTACAAGGAATGAAAGGGGTTGCAAGCTAAGGTCAGGAGGAACGCTGCAAAGGACCCTTAGTAATGCCTACAATGCACAGTTCTATAATGTGAAATGTTGGATAAAATTTTTGTGTTAAATCAGTGATATCAACGAAACTCACTTTCACAACACAAGTAAATATCCTTGTAGAATGATCAATGATATCAACGAAACTCACTTTCACAACACAAGTAAATATCCTTGTAGAATGAAAGACAAGAATTTGAGAAATCTTTCATGATTGATGAGCCGAATAAACACATAATTTCTAGTTTTCTGTAAAAACTATTGTGCCGGCGTTTTGTCTGTCCGTCCGCCCTCAGGGCTGCAAATTGGTATGCTGATCATCCAACCTCTAATCATAAAACATACCAAATGGCAGCCCTCTAGCCTTAGCAATTTTTATTTTATTTAAGGTTAAATTTAGCCTTAATCGCACTTCTGGAAGCGTTATAGGTACCAACAGTATAGGTCATCATCGGACCGTTGCCGAATTCCGTCGGCCGTGGCACACCAGACAGAAAACTCAATTGCGCAGAAGAAACTTCAAGGCATTTTTTACTTGTTTCTTTAACCAAGTTACGTCCTTTTCAAAGACATTACAATCAAACTTGGTGAGAAATGCGTTTTCACAATCAGTTAATTATGTCACGCCACGACACCCGCTCCACACCGCCCCCCTCTCCCAAATAAAAAAAATATGCTGTTAAATGCCACATGCTGCTAGATACGCTTACTTCTTGCTGTAATGAATACAAAAAAAATATGAATAAAAAAAATAAAATAAAATAAAGAAGGGAATCATCGCCTGCTGATAAAGAAGGGAAATTAACCAGTCTTTCAGATTGGAAAACGTGAAAGAATTATGCAGAGTCCAAGCGGTAACCTCGAACCAATACAGAAAAACTTTTAAACAGACCAAGTGATAGACGGAACTCTTCCTGAAATCATGGTTCTGTGCCATTGGCTCCAATTCTTGCAATTATAAACACTTACTTGTTGTACTTAGCATTTTATTGGGTTCAGGCGAAATGCGAACCTTACTTCGAAAAAGTGAAAATGGAAAATGCCTGAAGCGTCGTTTTCTAAAATTGCCAAGGCTGAATTTTAAAAGATATAAATGCTCTACATAATTACTTAATCATGAGGTCGTTTCCATCATGAGATGATTAATATAAAGGTAGGTTTACACCTACGCACGTTTGTGTTGCGGGCTGTTACAGCGTGGGACCGCAAGAAACCGCCAGAAAATTGACGAGGTGGGGAGAAAAAATGACTGTTATTGGGCGGCGTGGCGCGGACCCGTGGGGTGTGTTACGGGCATGTCACGGCGTGTTGTTGCGGTGTCTAGCGTAGTGTTACGGCGTTGGTGCGGTTTTATGGTCGTTGTTGCTATGCCAGGGCACGTGCTCTTGCGGCTTTGTTACTCCGTATAGTGGTGTGTTGCAGGTGGCTTGCGGTGTTGTTGCGGAGTAACATAATTCATAATGAGACAAATGAGAAGCAAATGAAGGACATAACAAAAATACTTATACTAAACAGCCATGTAAAGCATAGAAAGTAAGAAAATGAACATGAAAAGCATAGAAAGTAAGAAAATGAACATGAAAAGCATAGAAAGTAAGAAAATGAACATGAAAAGCATAGAAAGTAAGAAGACATGAACATGAAAAGCATAGAAAGTAAGAAAATGAACATGAAAAGCATAGAATGTAAGAAAATGAACATGAAAAGCATAGAAAGTAAGAAAATGAACATGAAACGCATAGAATGTAAGAAAATGAACATGAAAAGTATAGAATCTAAGAAAATGAAATTGGGACTTGGTTTATACCTTAATATTTCCAACTGCAAATATCATATATTATCAACTGAGGTCAATATGTCTTTAGTCTGCTACTGATTTTTCATTGTTCCCCTGTTAATAACTATGTCCAGTCAATGTTAATTATTGTTTCATTATCATATTCGTATGTGTTCATGTTCATTTGATCATGTCCTCAATATTATATTATTGTTCTTTACCTTGTATGTTATTATATCATTTGATGGCCATATTTATTTCATGCTACATTTCATTTTATAGTTCCAGTTATTTTCCGAGTTCTATTTATTTCAAGATTTCCTGTTATATTTCTTCATGTTATTATTATTTATGGCCATGCTTTTTTCATTTTTCAATTTCATTTCACCCAATCATATCATCATATATATTGTCATGACATATAGATTAAGCATCAATAAGGAAAATGTAAATGCAAGTCAGTATTTCAACATATTTATTACAAAAAGAAACATTATGAATGATATAAAATGTACAAAATCATTTAAGAAAATAACTAAAAAATCATTTATCATTAAGATAATAAAATTCTATTTATTTATACATTGTCGACAGGCTGCCAGAGCGCGAATGATGCCCCCGTGGTCTGTCCGGCCCCTTTTATCCTCCCCAGAATGCGCGGCAACCTTCCATCCAATCGACCTATGTTTTTGTCAAAATTAAGAGGTGGTTGTGGAATTATTGATATTCAGTGTAAAGCGAAGTCAATCATGTTTAGTACATTTCTAAAATGTTTAAAAGATCCTTGTTTTGGTTACCAAATGATTATTTATTATTGTAAAGTCAGAGCAACCTACCTTATAGAAAATGAATGCCAACATCAGGATTGCACTATTTTTCACCTAGTTTTTATGAAAGTATGATAAATATATCACGAAGTGCTAATAAGAAATATTGAAAAATTGTATCCACTATTCAACTGGAAACTAATTTGGGAACATGTAAATAATATGTGTATAGAAAATAAAAGTAGAGAAATTTTGTTTAAGTATGTTCATGAAGTTTTAAGTACAAATGATAGGCTAGCCATGATGAAAATAAAAGATGTTAAGGAATGCGGTTGTGGATGCATAGAAACTAATATGCATATGGCATATTTCTGTCCTTTGGTTAAGAATTTGTTGTCCTGGGTATTCGAATTGCTTAGAAAATTTTGTAAATTAAAAACTAATAGCAGGTTAAGGATTTTAAAACTAGATTTTGAAGCAAACTCAAAAAGGGATGAAAATACAGCAATGGTAATAATAGCAGATTTTATTTCAAGTATATGGATGGCAAGATATTTGGGAATAAGTACTGACCAGCAAATTATTAAATATATAAAGAATAAACTGTTAAATACATTTAATGCAAATATTATAGGATTTAAGTCTAATGTTAACCAAATTTTCACGAATCAGTATGTTTCTAATTTAAAAACATTTAGAAAAATAATAAATTGTAATATTTTTTTTTTTTTAAATTTTTTATATTAATACATAGGTCTTATAATTTGTATATACAAAATTGTAAAATATAATTTTGTAAAATAATAAATTGTAATATTTTTATATTATACATAGGTCTTATAATGTATATACAAAATTATAAAATATAATTTTGTAAAGTAATATTTCTTAATAAAAGACAAAGAAAAGTATTGAGGTTCACCTAAAAAAAAAGAAAAAAAAAATCTATAATACTCCCTCGCGGGTGGTACGACGTCGCACCACATCGCACCACGTGGGGTGTGGTGCGGTGTGGCACGGCACTGTGCGGGTTCTTACCTCTTTTGTTGCAGGGCCGCGCCACACCGCTTACGGCTTCGTGCGACTTCATCAACCTGACAGACGCCGCGCATAAATTTGAAATTATTTAAAATCTGGACGGCGTCGTGCGGCTTTAACGGTCTTCGCCTGCCCCGCGAGGTGGCGCGCTTTTGGTGCGTTTATAGATAGGTTTCTTGCGGTCCCACGCCGTATCAGACCGCACCACAAAAGTGCGTAGGTGTAAACCAGTCTTAATTCTGCTACAATAGTAGTGACCAATTTTAATTCTACCCGAGCTTTTGACTTCGGTTATATGACAGGTATGATAGGCTACCTGCGCCGTACACGTTTGTCACGTGATCAAATCATCGCTATTAGAAAAGAAAACCGAATACTACTTTTAAAGTGTTGATCGTCAGTTATTATTATTGAAGAATTACATCTGTTGTTGATGCCCTTGTTAACCGAACCTTGACATGCATCTGAATTCGACACGTAAGCATATATGAGTAGCAGTGCACGTTTATTCTCCTAGTGGTAGTTATGTCGGCAAAGCGTCTTCGCTCTACTACTCAGAGTGCGGTTTCGAATCCTGCTACGGACGTCTGAATTGCTTCAAATCCTTTCGTTCGGCTCTCAGGCTTTGCAGTGACACGCGTATCCAGAAAGTGTGAGGAATTCGAGAAGCTAAGATGGCGGAGCTGTTGCTATTGCAATCACACGTAGCAGTACCTTCCTATGAAAGTGCGTCTAAGTCTGGGCTTAAGAGACTGGTGTGGACCTCCGGTTACTCGGGCCAAACGCGCAAAGAAATCCCGTCTTTGAATGAACGACGACTTGTGTCTGATCGTTTCTTTTGATGCTGCCTGAAGAATCTGCTGCTATCCCTACGACTTCCACTATGAGGTAAAAGGGGATTGTTCGCCATCAATCTTTTCTCCCCCGAGGCACCGGATGGTTTCAAGGTTTCATTAAATTCCTCGCGGTCGAACACCTTTCGACAAGAAATGATAACAATGATAGCAGCAATTAGAGAAAGTGAAAAAAGAAAGGAGCTCGATAAAGCAGAGAAAGCAAGCCGCTCCCTCCCACTTGAGCTTGCAGTGGGGGAAGATTCTTTGCAATTACGGCAGCAATGCACACAAGGTATAATTTCCTGTCGACCACCAGCATCTTGGAATGACCTTTTAAGAGACTCCTGATGAAGCCTCTGTACAGAAATAAGACCGAGAAAGGGCGGAAGACCCTCATTAGGAATCCTTAACTACTGACTGCGCATGCGCGAGGAAAATAATTTCGGGGCTTTTCAGCGACGTTGATCCGCGAAGGTATAATGTAAAGCCATCAATAAAATTGATATTCTGCCCCAAAAGGTACTTAAGAATAATTGGCATATATTCTTAAGGGAGGAAGGGTACGCAATACGTCATTAAACCCATAGCAGGCCATTGCACACCTGCCTTCGTTGTGGCTTAATGTTTCTAGGTATAATGCAATCAATAACAATTATTTATCATCTGTCATTCTTATTATTATTGCTTATTATCTATTATTATTATCTGTTTATACCCAATGTTGGCGATGCTCGCTTGTTTGTTTATTACCCTAAAAACTGCTATCGTAAGTATATAGAATTTTCAAGCACGCTACTGATCTAATTACTGATCTGCAGCAGGTTTGTATGTTGTATTAGTTTATGACTGAAATGAAAATGTTTTTGTTTTCACTGGGTCAAAAAAAAAAAAACTTATGTGTTCATATGTGTAAAAAGACTCAAAACAACAAGAAGGGGTTGTTTCAAGACATCAAAATGAAGTTCGGAAAAGTAGGAAATACTGAGGAAGTCGGAGAATCTTGAAGTGGCGTATCTATTCATTTTTTGTGATAAGCCAGTGGGGTATTTTTCTTTAGCTGGAATGCTTCAACGCTAACCCTACCAAAAACATTTCATATTCTGTTAAGGATCTTTAACAAAGATTCAGGTGGTGCTGAAAAATTATTGAGAGTTGTTTTGTATATACATATATATATATATATATATATATATATATATATATATATATATATATATATATATATATATATAATATACATATATATATATATATAATATATATATTCTTATGCATCCACACAGACAACACACACACACACACACACACACACACACACACACACACACACACATATATATATATATATATATATATATATATATATATATATATATATATATATGTTTTATAAATATTGCTAGCGAGTAAACAATTCGCATATCTTTTTCGATTGTCAGCAAATCGCAATATCGTGTTTTCTCGTTTATGCGTTGATGAAGACCATTTTTCGGAGAGAGAGAGAGAGAGAGAGAGAGAGAGAGAGAGAGAGAGAGAGAGAGAGAGAGAGAGATTTCTTTGAGGCTCTCCTTATTCTAATTGTGATATGATAATTTGTACATTCTTAAGTATTCCTTCAAGAAGAATGTGTTTGTGATTGTTGCCTATTACGTTAAATCTCCATTTAAATTATCTCAAGGAGAGAGAGAGAGAGAGAGAAGAGAGAGAGAGAGAGAGAGAGAGAGAGACGACAACAATAGTATACTTTTCTAATATTGTTTTCCGGGGTCAGAATCTGACAGCCTGAAATACATTTTGAAAATTGCTTCTTTTGTGTATTTTGAGGTTGATATAGCTTCTCTTTTAAGCGATTCAAAGCCTCTTGCAGAACGAAGAGGAGCATCCAAGTATACCTCTCTCGAGGCAAAGTTCCAATTTAAAATCTTCTCAAAACTTCCTGCGACCCACTGTGGTCCATTGACAACCAAGTACATAACTAATCGCATTAGTTAAAGGAGGTAAATGTGTTTAACGGCATTAGCCCAGGTCGTGCCTTCCCTGTTTGGGATCGAACCCTAGCTAGCTAACCTATCGGATTTTATCAATGTATCATATTTCTTCTGCTACCCGTTTTTTTTTTTTTTTTTTTTTTTTTTTTTGCATGTGAGACATTGTTCATCGTATTTGTGGGCGTAAACGTGCACATGCTATGCCGATGTCAAAGAAGTAATGTTTTGTACAATGGAAAAATATACCCACAAGATTACCGAGAACAACTTGTTTATTTGTAACGCATGTGAGGCCCTTTCTCCAGGGATGTGTAGGTGGTCCAGAAGTGTTCTGGAACTTCTTCTTGTCGAGCTGTCCTTTATGTGATGGTTGTCCGGGTTTCCATTCTCTTGAGATTTGTTCATCCCCTCCTGTCGTTGTGATATCCTGAGCTGATGGTCAATGGGAACAAGATGAAGTTCTAGAAGACTGCAGCTGGGCCTTGACCCAGTCTGATCACTTACACATCTCTTGAGAAAGGGCCACACATAGGGCCAGAGAGTATTCGAGTTTTAAGTAAAATACTATGTACATACTTACAAGCAAACAACTTACACCCAGTAATCGTGTGGGTTTCTTTGTGTCCATCTTCAGAAGAAAACTGAAAGAAGTTTTTATTTTGTACAATGATAATCTCTGCAAAAGACGTGTACCCTTTATTTGCATACAAAGACTAAATCTCTTTGACTGTTGCTGCTTAATATTACCTAACAAGGATCTTCACAAATCAAAGAAAAAGTTGAAAAACCGGAAAACATTCATTTTCTTTTTTTTATACATATAAATCCCTCAGTGACAAGATATAACTTTGATTCTGTTTCTTATTTCTTTGAAGAAAATAATACCAACGTCATTTTATTAAAAATATATTGAAGAGTCAGATTGCTTTAAATTTATTTTTCCGAATCAAAGTTTGTTGATCCTTCCATGATGATATGACAAAGAATACTAAAAGAAACGCACTGAAGATATTTCACTAAATACAAGTATTAATTTCCTAATAATATCTAGAAAACGTACGCTTCTGAAATATTCGTATTTCATTACAAACCTGTCGAATGTTTTCGAATCATAACAGCTTCCAGGAAGTAATTTAGCCGTGACAGTAAAAAAAAAAAGGTGTAATGGGGGGAATAATAATGCATTTACCTACAGAATAAAGTATGCATTATGTAATTTTATGGACTTCATTACTAAACACTGAACACAAATCTATGTTTTTTGGAAGTCAGTAAAAAAATAAAAGTGTATTGGGAAGGATAATAATGCATTTACCTACAGCATAAAGACAAAACACTTAACGTATTTAATTTTCTCATATACAGACCTTTAACTTCTAATTCTCTCACGAGTGATCATCATACAGATAACAGGAAGCTATCCATTAACCTCCATTAAGAGAAATATTATTCAAACATTATGCTTTTACAAAGTATTTCCAAATTAGCTTTGTGGCTACAGAATTCCTGTATTTATAATGTCAGTGCTGTATCATGCCGTGACCAGTTGTAACTGTTGACAGTAAGATATACAAAAATGTGCTATTGCCTAATGGTGATTAACAAATAACAAACACGTACATAAAATGAATAAAAATGAAAAGCTACATAAATAAATGGAGACATTAACAGACACGGTAACTGAGATATTAATGAATTAAATTACCGTATCCTCGCGCTACAAAACGGCAAGTTTTGTATTTTGGAACAATCAATGGCAGTGGCTTTGGTTCATTGTTTGACCAGTATACTTTAGGTACTTATCATTTCCATTAGCCTTTACCGATGAGGTAAAACAGATATTGACCTGCCAATAGCTAAACGACCCTCAAGCTTATGGAAGATATATATATTAATAGAGTTTTAAAGATATTTAACGCGATAGGTCCTACGTGACATGTAACTGTTGCCTTGTTCCATATGGATAGGGGTCAACTTCTGAATAATAATAATAATAATAATAATAATAATAATAATAATAATAATAATAATAATAATAATAATAATAATAATAATAAGGCACGATCCCAAGATCCCTGAAAAGGAACCTGGAAAAACTAGATGCCGAAGTAGCTCCAGAACTCATGCAGAAGTGTGTGCTCCTAGAAACAGCACACAGTGAGAAAAGTGATGGACTCCAAAGGAGGTAGGATGCAACTCGGAACCCCACACTATAAAATCCACCCAGTCGAATAGGAGGACTGTGATAAAAAGAATAACAATAATACTGATAATACCTTGTCCTTATTAACTTCTACTCATGTGAAAAAAAGTTAACATTATTAAAACAAACCATTACCTTCCTTATCAGGACTATGAACATCAGCCAGGTATTAGCAAATATCAGCCTTGATAAAAGAAAGTAATAAAAAGGATTGAAAAGAAGAATTGGAAAGACCTAATAAAAATCAATTCCACTGATGTTGCCATTCTCCTTAATAATAATAATAATAATAATAATAATAATAATAATAATAATAATAATATAATAACAGCAATAATAATAATAATAATAATAATAATAATAATAATAATAATAATAATAATCATAATAATAATAATAATAATAATAATAATAATAATAATAATTGTATACGGTCCACAATAATACATCAAAGGTAGAATGTGAGATTTTATGAAAATGTATACAAAGCTTTCGAACCCTGGATCTTCAGTCCAAATAAGTAATTAGATATAAAATGTGACGAGGTAAACTTCTGAAAAGATGACGTATAGGGTGGATGGCGGCGGTGGTTACGTCATCTTTTCAGAAGTTTACCGCGTCACATTTTATGTCTAATTACTTAGTTGGACTGAAAATGAACCCAGAAAGCTTTTTATACAGATTTGTATCAAGTCTCACCTTCTACCACTGATATAATATATTGTGGACCTCATATAAAGTTACTCCTGTTCTCGCCCCCTTGAACGAGGAAGGTTATAAGTCATGATAACCTGAATGAAGACATTTCCATAGCCTAGCTACAGAGGGAAAGATCCCGTGACCGAGAATCTGTCTAATCATTCTGAAGATTGGATGTGGCCTCTAAGACTCCTAATCCCGCCAGGAGAGTTTTCTGTAAATCCTGTGGAAATCTCTCATGACATTCAGTCAGCTAAGAGCTATGGTATTTAGGTTAACATGATATAAATTTAAAATTAAATAAACTTTTTATAGAGGACCATTAATTATGTTACAAAATCATCTTCCATACATATGGAAAATAATTGTTGATGGAAAAGAGAAAACAGAAGTGAAAAATAGCATATATATACATACATACATACATACATACATACATACATACAATCATATAAAGCAGCAAAATGGTGTGTAATATATTCATAAACAGCGACTGCTATCAGAAACACAGGAATTGATACTTAAAAGCATCGTATGATTTCCAATCATGCATGTCCATAGTTGTTTTGACTCTTTAGTGAGACTTACTCAGGCACCAATCTAACTTTAACTAATCCTAACTTAGCTAAACATAACAATAACTATCTCAGTCTTATCTAACTTGAACTTACATAGAAAAAGGAAGTGTGAATCGTCTTGCACTGGGAACTGTGAGTGTGTGGAGCCTGGACAGACTACGATGGTGACGTTGCGCAAAGCGGGTTGAACCGTTTCAAAGGCAACTCCCTACTACTACTACTACTAGCACACATTACGGCCGTGAACAATGAGTCTGCAGGCTTCATTATCCTGTCCTGACAACCTACCAGAGAGAGTTAAAAGTTAAGTGCATCTTAGTTTTACCAGACCACTGAGCTGATTAGCAGCTCTCCTAGGGCTGGTCCGAAGGATTAGTTATTTTTAAGTGGCTAGGAACCAGTTGGTTACTTAGCAACGGGAGCTATAGCTTATTGTGGGATCCGAGCCATATCGAGAAATGAATTTCTATCACCAGAAATAAATTCCTCTGATTCCTTGTTGGCAGAGCGGAGAATCGAACCCGGACCCTGAGACCGGTAGACCAGAGAGAGAGAGAGAGAGAGAAAGAGAGAGATAGAGAGAGAGAGAGGAAGGGGGGGGGGGGGGGGTGATTGCCGGGAAGGGCACCTTATGATTAGTTCCAGATCTCTGTTAGAGCCAATAACAACTTCATAAGAAAAACAGTACCTCTACATACTGCACAATATGAACGTCTAGACCAGCAGTAATTTCAACAGTAAAAAGTACAAACTTTGGAAGACCTTGAATATTACCTAGTGGAACATCAGGCGAGATATATCAAGTTAGTCTACAAAGTAATAGATTGAGACGTAAAAGCCTTATGGTTAAACATTCAACAGACAACCACAAAATCTATTTTGACAAAGTACTTACAAAGGCGATGGAATATCAATTTTACAGAGAATTTAAGAGTGTACTGGAATGATAAACATCGGTGTCAATTGCAGTCATCCATTGCAAGTAATTGCCGCCTTCCATAATGCCCGCTTATCTTGAAGAAAAAAATATAAATACATAAATATATTTATACCTATATACACATATATATGTAGTATGTATAAGGATAATTTTTTAATATAAAAAAATCAATTTGGTCTATTCAGTACCATGTGAAGGCATTAACATACCAATTATGTAATCATTCCGTTAATAAGTGTCATATTTTTCCACTTATTATTGTAAAATACTAAGATGATTTACTGTAAAATATTGATCGGTTCATTTCATAATTTGCAATGGCAGATGTTCAGCGGACGGATACCCTTCCTGATTTCCTTATTTATCCGGGGTTTGGAAATATAAAAAGCTTAATCATTGCTAAAAAATAACAATGTAAAGTTTGCAAAACTTTTTTTTTTCAATTACGACGATTTATCAAGCATCTTCAACTACGCACACCTCTCTCTCTCTCTCTCTCTCTCTCTCTCTCTCTCTCTCTCTCTCTCTCTCTCTCTCTCTCTCTCTATGACAAACAGAGCAGCTACCTCCCTCTCTCTGTATGACAATTTATCATGCATCATCACATCAAGCAACACAATCTCTCTCTCTCTCTCTCTCTCTCTCTCTCTCTCTCTCTCTATGACAATTTATAATACATCATCATGCAACACAACTACCTCTCTCTCTCTCTCTCTCTCTCTCTCTCTCTCTCTCTCTCAACCATTTCATCATACTTTCAATCTTCTCTTATGCAACATACTAAGCAAGATGTATAACTTGAATCATTTTACTGAAAACCAGGCAGAGACATTCTTTGCGCGTATAGCAAATTGTTTGGAAGATACGAATGATGTTATCACTTCCTTCAAAATTTGCCCTTACTTCATCTTACGCTTTTAGTAAACTTATACAAAGGACCTGAGACTTACAACTGTTTATTCACTGTGATATTCAATAGCCGAGAGAAAAGTAAGAGTCACGTTTCACACCTCGTAAATACATTTCAAATTGTGACGTTTGAGACGCAAATGGTCGCGTCACTCGAA
>NC_087211.1:47070065-47072565 GCF_015104395.2 Macrobrachium nipponense | reverse complement strand
TTGTCTTAAAGGAAATGTATAGTAAATAAGTAAAGTAAACCTCTGTTAATAGATAAGATAGTTTGAGTAGCTAAAATGTTCAAATATTGCCTTTATGAAAAAGTTTACCGTACATAAAATTATCGATTATTCACTTCCAATTGTTTGACCACTGGATTCTTATTTCAGTAGCACTGAACATTCTTCTCTAATGGTAGAGAGAGAGAGAGAGAGAGAGAGAGAGAGAGAGAGAGAGAGAGAGAATAAACAATTATACATGTGACAACATTATTGTTTTTGGATAGTCGGCATTACGAGATAGAGAGAGAGAGAGAGAGAGAGAGAGAGAGAGAGAGAGAGAGAGATTAATGTAAAACTGTGACAAAAACATGTTTTAGTTGACAGGTAAAATACTTAGCGAATGCCACTCTGCCTCAAAATTTACCCCACTCGCATATACTAGGGCAAAATCACGCACATATAGTAATAGCTGGATTAAGAATTTACATGATTAAAATAAATGACGTAACTTAATGACTATGATTCTGTCCGTTAATTAATACCTTCACTTGTGTTCACGAGTATGATGCGTGTGTGTGTGTGTGTACTTAGCGTTTTTCACGGACACCCACCCAAGAACTGACCAGATCCAGTGAATACATGGCTGATTCAGGACTACAGATAGTAAGATATTCTCTCTGCAAAAACGTAGAACCACACGGGCTTTACTGTCACTCCTGTGAATATCTCTTCGAAAACTTCTATTCGAGGTCTTACCACAGGAGAAGATCGTAAAATTTGCGGTTGCATATAATGCATAGGACAGAGATATACTTGTAAAAAATTAACACTTATCCGCAAAGGTATGAAGGAACTCAATCTCTTTAGATAAAAGATAGAAAAGATTCTATGGCCAAAAGAACACACACACACACACACGCAATACATACATATATATATATATATATATATATATATATATATATATATATGTATATATATATATATGTATATATATATATATATATATATATATATATGCAAAACATTATAAGGAAAAAAATTAATAAGAAATACTCAACTTTGATCCGTTTGTCTTCATTGTAGTATATATAGTATGTATGTATAATATATATATATATATATATATATATATATATATATACTATATATATATACATATATATATATATATATATATATATATATATATATATATAATGTATATATATATATACATATATCATATATATATGTATATATATATCATATATGAATATATCCATGTACTATATACATTTGCATTTATACGTATCTATATATATGAGTGTGCGCGTATATATTTGTAAGTTACCTCTAAAATAAATAAGTTTCATCATCAACACATACATACGAAGGGAGTTTCTTTGTACATCACGTGTATTAAAAAGCAAGCAAGCACGTATTCGAGAACAAAAACGCAATATTTGGATAAACGTCCCGTACAAACACAACCGCCCCCTTCCCCCTTCCCCTCCCCCCAAAACACACATGCACACACACACACACACACACACACACACACACACACAATGCTCTCGTGCTCGCGCAACTGAGGATGTTTCCTTGCGTGAGTAGGTTTGAGGCAACAACTACCTCCCACTCGATATGGGTTCGAGTTGGAGGAGAAGAACACGAGTGATATGACATCATAAGTTTTATGTAGGGTACGAAAGGTGCTTTGGAGAGAGAGAGAGAGAGAGAGAGAGAGAGAGAGAGAGAGAGGTCTTCCCTATAGTGTCTTAACTTCACATTCCTTGTGCAACTGAGGAAGACGTTCAAGTGCTGTACTCCACTCTTACAAAGAAGAGAAGAAGAGACGAAGAGAGAGAGAGAGAGAGAGAGAGAGAGAGAGAGAGAGAGAGAGAATGGGCGCAATAAAGTAATTAAAGTAAGGGAGATTTCATTCTATTGTTACTTGACCTGGCACTCTCAAACAAAAATGACATCCCTCTCTTCTCTCCCCTCGCTCTCTCCTCTCTCTCGACAATCCTCTTTCTCTCTCCCTCTCTCTCTCCATCTCTCTCTCTCTCTCTCTCTCTCTCTCTCTCTCCATGAACAACTCAATATTTACATTACAGACGGTACACTTTCGGAGAATTCACCTCAATTCAATATTAAAGGAATATAAATAGAACAAAAAAAAATTATATCGAGATTTTCTGGCCATCCAAATCAGAATTTGCTTGTATTATTTTGACAAATAAAAATGAATTTGTAATGATTTGGGCACTAGGAATCATGTTTAAAATATTTATTGTCAATATGAATAATCTGTCTGTGGATCTATTACGAAATTATTTTATACAGTATATTTTTTTTTTCTTTTGCTCTTCTATTACGAACCTGGAAACCGCCCCAAATAAGAATACGGGATGTATTTCCTCATTGCAGTAAAAAGAGTATTATATCCATTTACGCAATATGAAGATATTTATACGTACATGTTCTTCATATATATAATATATATATATATATATAT
>NC_087211.1:47062565-47067565 GCF_015104395.2 Macrobrachium nipponense | reverse complement strand
CACACAAAAGCCCAGTCAGAACAGTCTCTTTGCGGAAATTTTAGATATGGGTATGAATTCAAGCAATACAGGGCACAGCTTAAATGATTGAATCCGGCTACGCACGAAAAAAGGGGAATAAAAATAAAGAAAAATGAAAAGGGCATAGTAATAAAAACAATTAATTACAATAAAGAAAAAGATGAGGTGACTAAACTGAATGGTTGTACAGATTAGTCATTAAATGCTTTAACCTCAGGAGAAAAAAAATAATAACATCTAGTTACTTCATATGACTAACCGCATTCCCAGAAACTCCAAAACTGAACAGAACCCTTTCCTGAACGAACGACGTGTTACGTCACATAAAAAAAAAAACAAGGAACGAGTAAAAAAAAGAAAGAATCATTTCCCTTACACTGCATTGTTGCATGGAAACTCCATCAAAGAAACGACGTTCCGATCGGTTCGCCCACACACACGTCAAGTCCCGATGTCACAAAAATGAAATGAAGAATAACAATGAATGAATCATGCACAGGTTACAGAATGGGGACTTTGACATTCGATTAGGAAAAAGGTCTCTCTCTCTCTCTCTCTCTCTCTCTCTCTCTCTCTCTCTCTCTCCCAGAGGGCAAACCCCTCAATGAAAAGGCCCAAGTCAGGAACATGAACAAACAAGTATAAAGTTAGCCGAAGTTTCTTCGGCGCAATCGAGATTTCTATACATCGCATAATCAAGGCCACCGAAAATAGATCTATTTCTCGGTGGTCTCGGTATAATGCTGTAAGAGCCGCGGCCCATGAAACTGTAACCATGGCCCGGTGGTGGCCTGGCCTATATCGTTACCAGCCGCATGATTATGGCTAACTTTAACCTTAAACAAGATAAAAAAAAAAGCAACAGAGGCTAGACGGCTGCAATTTGCTATGTATGATGATGGCGGGTGGATGATCAACATACCAATTTGCAGCCCTCTAGCTTTAGTAGTTTTTAAAATCCGAGGGCGAACAGGGGAAATGGTGGACGGCCAGACAAGGCCGACACAATAGTTTTCTTTTACACAAAACTAAAAATGGAATAAGCACGTGGCACGTACTTATCGTGCGGATTTGATTGGTTGTTCGGAATATGTTCCTTAAGTTGTTTTTTATCTTTGCCGGAAGTGTTTGAGAGGAAAGATAATGGGCGTTTATTATATATATATTATATATATATATATATATTATATATATATACTATATATATATATAGAAGATAGATAGAGGATATATATATATATTCCTATTTCTTTAGATTATATCAACAATGCTTTTCCTTGAACGAAGTAGCTGCTATGCTGCCTTTGTAAGTTTAATGGGTTTTAAAATCATCGTTAAATATTGCTTCGCCTAAATAATCGTTTTGTATTCAATGCTCTCCCCCTACATTATTGCAACGTTATCTTGGAATTCCTGAAGGCGTCCACAAGCCATCGCTGGGATGGCTGCAATTTTGATGCTCCTTCTTAGGAAAAATACCTGCTTTTGACTTGGTTGCTACCAAAACCTTGACAATCCATAGGAAGGAATCTTTCCTTGCAGCACTAATGCTGATAGTGACAGGAACTAAAGCAATAGATTCTTCTAGGAAAGGTAGCAGGGTGAGTAAAAAAAAATATGATAAGAAAAAAGAGTATCTACGGAAAGCAACGTTGGAATGTATGGCGGGACTGTTGAACTAGCTCTCCTCTATGGAAGTGAAGTGTGGATGTTATATGAAAATTAAAAGAAAATGGTATAAGCTAAAGAGATAAATAGTTTACGTAGTTTTTGTGGCATGATAAGAACTGAAAGAGTGTGAGATGTAGATGTAAGTCTACTTAGATAAAATCCTAGTGTGGTTGAAAGGATACATTAAAGTGGTTTGAGATGATTCGGTTCATGGAGAAAGAATGGGATCATAATAGTTGGTGAAAAAAGTAAACAATACAAGTAATGGGGAGGAAAGAAAGCCTAAGAAAAGAATGCATAAATCGAATGAAAGAAATATTAGAATACGGTTTCCTTAACATAAAGGAAGGAGTTAATATGTGCAAGATATATCTGAACGGTGCGGTTTTTGTAAAGCGGTTAGACACGTTGTTAGTGAGTCTTCTGTATTTGTTTATGAAACTGTTGGTGTTATGGAGGCTTACTACACTGCGATTTCAACTGTTCAACCAAGATTCAGTAATTTAAAAATGACTATAGGGTGGTTGTAGCTTTTTTTTCTTTTAGTGGGTGGGTAACGGGTACCGTCATCCCGTTAGATGACACAGGTTGATATATATATATATAATATATTATATATATAGTATATATATATATATATATATATATAATATATATATATGTGTGTGTGTGTTTGTGTATATATAATATATTTATACACATGCTTAAAAAAATCATAGTAGATGTACGTGACTTCATTAATAATCGAATACCACAGGGACTGCCTACCAATTTCCTCTGGTATTCGCATATATATATATATATATATATATATATATTATATATATATATATATTTATTTATATTGCATGCATATACCCACAAAGGGGAAATACACATATCAGTTGTAAATGTTTGTGAGTAATATTAAAGTCATGCTTTTGTATCCGTTTATATTAGATTTATAATTGTTATTCCTTACATTCTACGTACATTTCGTAGGAATCATTTGCCTTGTATAAGCGAAACGTGCAACGTCACTTGAAGAGTCTACGGTCCAAAAATACCACGTTTCAGTAACAACCACATTTTTCAACAAAAATTATATGGTTCAAATACCTCACTGATAAGAAAGTTAAAATATGGTATGCTTTCAAACAAGCTTATTCTGAAACTGTCTTGTAGCTGACTGCTTATCGTTAGCCCTGTAAGCAAGTCATGAACGCAAAGTCTTGCTTTCAGGGTAAAATCTGAGCGGGCCTTTCATTCCCTAATTCTGTTTGGAAGTTTATACAAAAACTTTTATTTTGTCGCATTCATTACGATTAGCTGACTGAAATAGAGTATGGATGTCTAGGAAATTTGTCGCTAAAGTTATACAACAACAACAAAAATGGTTTAGAAAATTAAATGAGTTAATAGCTTGAATGCCAGTTAATAGCAGGCAATCTTTTCACTGTACCATGCAGATTTCCAAACTTCCTACCCGAAAATTAAAAGTACAGAGTATTAAATATTAACTGTGGTTTTACTCCCCCTGGGATTATGTGAGTGTAAATACACACACACACACACACACACACACACACACACACATATTATATAGATATATGATTTAATATATATATATATATATGGTATCTTATATATATATATTTAAAGATATCTAGAAGTATATACAGCTATAGCCTCTATCATCCTATCATCTATCGATTCTATCTATCTATATATATGTATATATATATATATAAATTATATATAGTATATATATATATATATTATATATATATATACATGTCAGAGCACATTACCTAGTAGTGCAAGTGATACGCGTTGGAAAGCAGTGATAGTAATTGACTTAGGAGGATTAATACATCTTTGATAGCCGAACTGTAACTATATAAGCGGGACCAAATTAACTTCAGCAGGTAATCTGCTTTGTTCCAATATTAACGGGCTGCTAAAAGGTGCCCGCGGTAGTAATACAGATGTTACCAATATTTCACCTCTACTGCCACCTAAATCACTCTCTCTTTCTGCCTCCGTCTGTCTGTCTCTCTCACACAGCACACACATACATACGTACGTAAATAAACGAATAACTGCAGTATTCACTAACGAGTTATATATATATATATATATATATATATATATATATATATATATATATATATATATATATATATATATATATATATATATACTACGTGCGTGTAGTATACATGTATATTTGTATATTATATGGGACTTGAAACCTCTCTCCCTCTCTCGCTCTCTCTCTCTCTCTCTCATCACCACTCTCTCATCTCTCATCACACACACACACACGCGCGCGCGCGCGGGGTTTCAATCATACTGCCTCGAATGTGTGCAGCAGTAATTAGTAGGTGTCCAAAAACTAACATTTATAAGGATATTAGGAAGTCTTTATATATATATTATAATATATATATCATATATATATATATATATATATATATATATATATATATTATAATGGAACTTATACGTAAACAATACCTGCGTATGCATGTATGTACGTAACTGAGACTTAAGATTCTGTGACAGGTTTACAGTTCATTACCGATTTCTATGGCGACGTTCTCCTAGTGTTAACAGAATACACAGAAAACGGCAAATCAAATTTTCGCGAAATCAAGCGACTAAAAAGAGAATACGAAATTTAATTATTAAAAATTAAAAAGCTTTGTCGAGAATCTTTAAAACCGCATCAAAACTTCAGCGCGGATCTGGCGCATGCGCAGTCCTTGAAGGGCTGAAGGGTTTCTGGTGGGCGAAATAACTTTGGATTTCCATAGTAACGGTTGCTGCTCGTTATACCAGCCGTTCCAAGACAAGCGTAAACAAAAGGAGTGGAATGCCGATCCCAGGTATTGCGTATAGGCGACAGGAAGGGAAACGGTAGATATTAAACTATAATAATTACATAAAATACGAATTATACCTCGATTTCTCGAGACGAGTGAAAACTAACTAGGAATGATTTGTTTTCAAAGAAAGGGGTTGGTGCAGAGCTCCGAAGTAGATCATCAGATAGAGAGAGAGAGAGAGAGAGAGAGAGAGAGAGAGAGAGAGAGAGAGAGAGAGAGAATTTTGAAGCAAGTATAGCACATACAATAATGCATGCATTGTGGATGAGAGAGGAGAGAGAGAGAGAGAGAGAGAGAGAGAGAGTCAGCATATACCCATAAATCCCGTTCGCTAAGATCATGAAAAAAAAAATACAAATAAATATGTTTGGGTACACGAATACATGCGTAGTTCTTGATCATTACAACGTTACTGCAACTACCATGTATTACAGCGAA
>NC_087211.1:47057565-47060065 GCF_015104395.2 Macrobrachium nipponense | reverse complement strand
ACCCTTCCCCTCCCCCTCCCCCTCCCCCACCCACTTTCAATCCCCTCCCTTTCCTTTCCCTCCAGTAAGCTCTACCTACCTCCAAAGCAACAGAAGCTCTCTCTCTCTCTCTCTCTCTCTCTCTCTCTCTTATCCCTCCTTACCCCACCCTTGGGATGTTCCCTTCCCCACCCTTTCTCTCCCCCTCCCCCTTCCACCCCCAGCCTTCTGCCCCCTCTCCCCAAACACCTCTCCTCACTGGCCGCCTCGGTAAAAGCAAATGTCCCGAGTTAGCATAGATAAATAGCATCCAAATCCTTTTTCATCCGGTTGCTGGGGATCTCTACGAATAAAGCTGCGTTACTTGACGTAAATGAGTCTGTTTACCATCACAAAACGCGTGAGTGCTCGAAGGAGTTAGCCCGAGAGAGAGAGAGAGAGAGAGAGAGAGAGAGAGAGAGAGAGAGAGAGAGAGAGAGATCAAAACTCTTTTGTCCAATCGTAAATATGTGACCATATCATGTTAATTGGTTTTCGTTTTTCTTTATTTTGAATAATCATTTTTTTTTAGATAACTTCATCATTGATGTTTGAATCCTTACCTGTAGCTTTATTTATCATTTAGTTTTGAAATTATAAACAAGAGTGATCATCAGTAAGAAGCAAGACCAATCTCCATATGTTGGATGCTGGATACTCTAGCAAGGTTTCTTTTTCTGAGCCTATACCGACACGTCCTAGTGTGCCTTCTCATTGCTTGTATATTATTCATCCTTCCCTAAACAGTTGGAAACTCTTAAATATACCAGGTCCTAAATTATAGTCCTCCTGTTTCATGAAGATTGACTATTTAGGCTTGACTACCCAGGTAACTAACCTCTAGAACGTCTAATACAGCCTCTAGGGAAAGCTTTGACTTCAGTACAGATTCTTGGCTCACTGACACACTTGCAGAGCTGAGTCTACCTATGAGCCTTTGCCCTGTGGCATATAGAGACCTCTTTTGTCGCTCACTTCACTAGAACTCAGTGCCCCGTCTTCAGTCTTCTATCTTTTGGAGTAAACTTGCCAATTACCTACCGGAAACTTGTTGCCCCCTCCAAAATCCTTGTTATCCAGAGACTTGCTGTGATCAATTTGAAGTCTATTCCTCAGATCTCATTTTTGTAGCTTTGTTTCGAAAGTGAAATTCATACTGTGTATTGAAAAATTAACACCCGAATTGCTCGAGCTTCGATTCTGGAATTTGGCTGAATTTGTCTAAACCCTCGGCTACTCTTGTTCTGTTTGGTCAATTTTCGCCAAGTTTGACATAAATTGTTCTTTGCTAAGCCTGATTTCTTTTCACCCAAGTTTACAGGCATCGTTCTTTGCTAAAAGTATATTGTATTTCTTGTCCTCTCACCCCTAGCAGTACTTCCCTACAATGCGAACTTCACTGTGAAAAAACGCTGAATATATCTCCAGTCCAATCTCTTGCTTGGGCGTTTCTAATCATCATGACCTTAATATTGAGTTGGTCTCTTTCTTTTTCATTATCCCAGATTCTTTCCAAATAAAACACTTCAGTAATTCTACGCTTATTGGAATTCCTGGCTATCCTCTCATTTCTGTCGTCTTTGTTTTTGCTTAGTAACCACCAAGAGCAAATTTAAAACACCCTTTCCTACCCCTTTTCTTTAACCCAATTAATTTCTAGTTACCGCATAGTGACATCTGTGGTTCAGGCCGGATTGACCTGCTATAGTAAAAGCTTTTGTCCTCGACGCTGAACACAAGTGATTCTTTCCCCTTGTTTTTCCATGGTGGTATCTGGGCTCCAGTAGGTTACCGTACCCTGAGTTCAGAGGTCATTCAGGTACTAAGGTCATATACCTCTGTTGATTATCTCTTCCCATCTAAGCAATGGCTTAAATTCTATTGAATTCTGCTTCTCAGCCACGCTACTGTTAGGGGGGCAGGAACTTTGATTATTCCTAGCACCTTTGCTTCTTACCAGCCTTCTCTTAGATCTGGTAATAAATATATTGAACTATGGTCCTAATTTCTACTGAAAACTACTTTACTGTTGGTTTGTCTATTTTAGTTCAGAAAGCCACCTATCCAAATTTCTTCTTTTCCTGTTATGTATATATAGATATATATATATATATATATATATATATCCTATATATATATAATATATATTATATAGCTAGATATAGATAGATAGATAAATAGACATATATAATTGTAAGGATCTACTTGAATTCGAGAAGATTGTCATTCTTTCTTATAAATGTCAAGAAAGATTTATATAGACAGTATTACTCAAACAGACCAATTAAGAAAAGCTAAAAGTCCTTATTCTAATGACTAACCATCTGAATCTTACGTCTTTTTGGAAGAGTAACGGAGAGCCTGTTAGCAGAGATCACAGAAGCTCCTCCTATATGTTAAACCCTCTAAGGAAATCGATCCTAATTGGACAAATCCCTTTTTGATGGGCCCTAAGTAATACGCAGAGCTAGCAAGAAGAGGA
>NC_087211.1:47045065-47052565 GCF_015104395.2 Macrobrachium nipponense | reverse complement strand
ATGAATGGATGCACAGTAAAAGGAACGAATGGGATTGCAGCTAGGGGCCGAAGAGACGCTACAAAGAACCTTAAGTAATGCGTACAGTGCACCGCATAGGTGCACTGACGGCATTAAACACCCCGCCCCCCCTCTTCCCCCCTAGGGATCAGACACACTGATGCCTTTAACTGAGAGTGCTCGAAACTCCTAAACAACCAATGTTCTATGTTCTCACCTTCCGTCATATCTTTGATCTTTATCTTCTCGATTTGCGTCAAAAGATTCCCCCAAATTTTATGTGGGGAGCCATTTGTGTGTGAGAGCCCAACCACATTATTAGAGGCTTATAATGACGGGACGTACATCGCAGCCAATTCGATATTCACGAGGCATCGCGGGTTTCAAAGCCAATTACTTCATCATCGGCAAAATACAAATGAATATTCATCTGATGGCAAAGGAAGTAAATTCACTTCTGTAAATTCGCTTCTCAACCGGTGGCGGGAACAATGGCGAAACTAGAAAAAAAAAAAAATTATTTTTTATTTTTTTACATATCAAATCACACAAAGTTGCAACATTTTCTGTCTTTTACACACTATTACTAATGGCTCTCGCTTCCCAGTGTGATTTATTACCGCTCGTACCGAACCGCTATTGTTTGTTGTCCGTTTCTTTCACTATTATTTCCGGGGTATTGGAGTTCACCTGTAGAGACGCTTTTCTCCCCTTGTAGGGCATGGAAGAAAGAATCTATATTTGTTTGGCTGGCTTGGACTGAACTGGCTTAAATCAAACTACAAGTGCCATCTCTTAAATGTGACCTGTAATCTTGCTAAAATGTTGTAAGATATGAGAGGCCTGGAGTGGACCTCTGGACTCTACCCATTGGAAAGAGACGGAGTATGGAGCTAGAGGTTTTACTGTGATCACGTTGGACTTTTTAACGTACTTTTTAACGTAAGACAATTGCAAAACAGAAGCACCTTTTGACCGAAACTCATCAAAATATGTCAATCGGACCTAATCTAAAACCTCGTCACTGTAAAAAAAAAAAAATAATAATAAAATAACACATTTTTTTAAACCTGCGCTTCTCGCGTACATGCCCGATGTGAGGCGATGATGCCGTCTGATTAAAGCTTTCCCTTATCCCGTTTTAATTTGACCTCTCCGGCCGATGACCTGATCTTCACATACCCAGGAGAAATGACTAATAGAATGCTACTTCCGATCTTCTTCAGTCTACATCTATCCACAAGCGCTTTATAAATGCAAGTGTAAAATTCTTGTTGCGATTTGCTCCAAGAATAGAATAGACTACAAAATTTACGGCAAAGGCAAGCACTGGGATCTATGAGGTCATTCAGCGCTGGAAAGGAAATTGTGAGTGGGTAGGGTTGAAAGGTGTAACAGGAAGAAAACCTCAAAGCACTTTGCCATGTAAGACAGTTGTTAGATGAGGGAGGAAAGTATGACGAAAGAAAAGAGAATATGAACGGAAGAACACTAAAAGGAATGCAAGAGGTTGCAACTAGGGGCCGACGGAGACGCTGCAAAGAACCTTAAGTAATGCCTACACGGCACAACGTGAATGGTTACTGTTGGCACTAGCGGCAACCCCCCCCCCCCCCCCCCCCCCCAGCCTCTTTACCGGGGATTTGAACTTTCCACCTCATTCGCCAAACGTCCTCATGCTAAATGACAGTCACGAATTCTCACTTGCGGATCTCATTCAAATAGTAACATTCCGCTGTTATCGTTTCACAGCGTTTGTGGGGGAGGGGGGGTGGGCCAGGAGGCGGGAAGAGAGAGCGGCAGCCCTGTGACAGCGCCGCTGCTCGCAGCCTTCCTCCAGCTATCCTTAAAACACGACATTCACCACGATTCTGTTCATCCGCTGTGATGTCACCACAGAGCGTTACGAATACCTACCGTAAGTCGTTCTTACGGACACCCAGCTCAGTTATATTAGGAAAGCGAATGAAAACAAATAAACAAATGTAGCCGGAGGAAGGAAGGAGGTGCACCACGCCAGTACGTGAGAGGAAAGCCGTCGGAAACAATTATGAATTTCAACGAGACACACAAAGCACAAACATGTGTGAGAGGGGAATGCCGTAGCTGGAGTGGGACAGGAACGTTTTTGAGGTCGTTTATGCCTGGCTTGGTGGTTTTCGTAGCAATGGACGTGGTCATGTGGTAAAGAAACAATACACACATGACACATATATATACACAAATACATACATACATATATAAGTAAGTATACATATCCATCTTTTTTAAATGATTTTATCCTTAAAACACGATTGACATGATTTGGTCACAGAATAGCAACTGGATGCTTCTTTCCCCTTATTTATTTTTTTTTGGGGGGGAGGGGTGGGAGGGGGGAGCGAATTTCGTGTATCTGACTCAACGTTTTTGACAGAAATATAAGTCGTTGCCCTTGTTCTGATTAAAACCGAAGTGTATTCATTCCTTACTTATGCCTCACTTAACACCTAAATTTCAGTACAGCCTTTTTCTACAAAACCGGAGAATTATTTTTTCTGGAATTTT
The DNA here is from genome assembly GCF_015104395.2 of Macrobrachium nipponense. Taxonomy (NCBI): domain Eukaryota; kingdom Metazoa; phylum Arthropoda; class Malacostraca; order Decapoda; family Palaemonidae; genus Macrobrachium; species Macrobrachium nipponense. Next base: position 47,050,018 of record NC_087211.1, on the reverse strand, counting down.
TTTTAGAATTGGAAGCAATCTTTTGTAACAGAAATTTTTCATGGGAGAAATAATTATTATAAAAGTGGGCCAAAAATGTACGTTTTCTGGAAACAATTTCTCCATTAATGGCAAATCCCAGTGACTTTAAATCTTATAAATTTAGAATCTCTCTCTGTCTCACTTTCTCTCTCTGTGAAGGTTGGTACCACACACACACACAAACACTTGCCTTTCTCTCTCTCTGAGGGTTTATACCTCACCCCCTCCCACCCACCAACACCTCTCTCTCTCTCTCCCTCTCTCTAGAGAATTTTGCTCTCGTGGGAACCTCTAACGAAAATTTTGGTTCGATTTTTATTTTCTCATTGTTATTTATTCTATTCATTATGAAATTATAAGAACAAACGCATCACTAAGACGTGAACTGTAAAAAAAAAAAAAAAAAAAAATTATTCTGAGCATATGACAGCTTCCAAGAAAACGTCAAGGTTTTTCGTCTTTTGAGGACATAGTCTTAATCTACAAATGCGTGTATATTAATTAACGTTTGCGTATTTGCTTGAAATACACGTGTATAGAACCAAAAATATGATATGAATATTGTGAATTGATGAGTCATACGCATATAAAACCTAACTTGTGATATGTATTTTGTGAATCGATGATTCAAACGCGTATGCAACCTAATTTGTGATGTGTGTTTTGTGAATCGACGAGTCACACAACACCAAAAGTGACATGTATTTTGAGACAAAGTGGCGCCTTACCTCGTCACCTGCTTAACTGCTTTTTCCGAAAATGTCAACATCTGTGACTGGAAATGATTGATTTCGTTAATGACAATTGTCATTCGTTTTTGCCCTCAATGAAAAGAAACGAACGTCTCCATATTTTAACTTTCATCTAGTTATATCCTTTACTTTTGTTCTTACAGCCCTTCATTACCTTTGTTATTGTCAACTAGCCTCCTTCCTTTAACCTCTTACTTTATTTCCACTCTACAATCGCTTTCCCTTTTCCTTCTTCTTTCTTTTATCGTTTTATTTTCTTGGTAGTGAATCTCCTTTTTAAGAAATATTCTTTTCTGTTATCAATCTAGATTATTAATTCAGTGATAATACAATTCATTTCAACTTATACGCATTATTCTAGCGTCGTGGGCTTATCTGGCTTATCATTTTACTGGTCATTTTCATATACACTCACAAAGAGAGTAATGTGATTACAAGTGGTAAATAATACCTCCATAATTACTGACAGTTATACATTATAATAGGGATTTATTTACTACCATGCTTTTCACTGATTAATTTTTTTCTAAACTAACACCTTTTCGACTAGGAAGTGGATATGAAACGAACTGAAAGGATTAGAAAATGGCTGCGAATTCTTAGAGGTAAATAGATTGTGAAATGAATGAATGAAAATATTTGCAAAATAGTACCCAAGTATACTTAAGTTCTTGAAGGAAATCGTATAAAAAGAAATAATAAAAATAAAAACAAATAATATAAAATAGAAAATTTAAAAAAATAGAAATAAAGAGGAAAAAAATATAAACAAAGTTAAATATGAATAAGACATCGTTCCTTTAGTATTATCTACTACGCTAGAAGAATATTCGGATTGAGTAGTAGACTTATCCTTCTTCTATGTTGACGCATCAGGGAAACTAGATACTAAGAATGAAAAGGGAATTCAAAATGAAGAGATAAAGAAACAAATAAACAAATAAGTAAATGAATGAATGAATGAACCAATCCCAACACATGAACAGCGACTTCATAATTAAATAATAAACGAATAAAAGATGTCGCCAAGGACTTAAATAAATAAAAGAGCAAATAAGTTAATCAAATAATGGACGAAGGAGGGAACGAATAAATTAACGAATAAAAGATGTCATCAAGGACCTCAGTAAATAAATAAGCAAATAGGAAAATAAATGAAAAACAAATGTCACCAAGGACTTAAATATATAAATAAATAAGCAAATAAATGAATGAACGAAAGAGGGAACGAATAAATTAACGAATAAAAGATGTCAACACGGACCTCAGTAAATAAATAAGCAAATAGGAAAATAAATTATTGAAAAATATCACGAAGGACTTAAATAAATAAATAAATAAATAAATAAACGAACGAGGGAACGAATAAGTAAATGAATAAAAGGCGTCGCCAAGGGCTTCTGATTTCGAACGAAGGAAGGAATAAATATAAATCAATAAAAAATGTCACCAAGGACTTAAATAAATAAATAAATAAATAATTAAATAAGCAAATAAATGAATGAACGAACGAGGGAACGAATAAGTAAATGAATAAAAGGCGTCGCCATGGGCTTCTGATTTCGAACGAAGGAAGGAATAAATATAATAAATGAATAAAAGACATCGCCAAGGACTTCTGCGTTCGGACTATGGCGTCTTCTGCACTATTTTCAGAGGCGGAGGACGACAGCCGAGGGATGTTCAACAATATACGCTCCGTGCCTCCCGATAGCCCGTTGCTAAGATACTGCAAAACACATATGCTTGTCAAGCCTTGCTCGTAACCCGCTGCTGCATCGTGTGAGTTTCCATGGCGATTCCGATACGAAGAGAACTCTGAGTCACGACGTCACAGGCTCAATGATGCTTCATTTCTCGCATTGTCGTATACCTTCGTTATTGACATATATATATATATATATATATATTTATATATATATATATATATATATATATATATATATATATATATATATATAAAATCAATTATTGTCCTTTCTTTCAATTTCGTATGTGCGACAAGGGATGCGTAGCATTTGGGGGAGAGGGGAGGGGAAGGGAGGAGGTGGCCTTGCAGTTTCCAAAGGACGCGCACCAGGAGAGCTGCTGTTTATATACGCTTTTGAAACAGATCGGTAGGAAGGATTGCAGATCCGGGACGTCCTTTCACGGAGCGTGTGAGGTATCCTTTTTTTTTTATGGAAAAAGTCAGAGGTGTACTTTTTTTTCAGTGGAAAAAACGTTACTATAAAGATTCATAAACATAAAAAAACCAATGTACGTTGGAAATTCTTTTCATCACTTTTATACCGTTTTTGCTGATTTCAACTACCAAGAATTGGTTTTGTAGAATTAAGATACATTTAGTATCTTGGACATGATCTCTTATTCAGATTTCAACAGGGAGGGATACCAATGTTTTCACACATTAGTTACTCTCTTTGTTTAAGTTACCTTTTGTAAGCTTAATTAGTGATGTGGAAAAGTGGCTCTACTGCCATACTAGACGCCTGTAATTAATCGATCGAAAATTATGTTTTTTTACATTTTATATGTACGTATATATATGTATATATAGAAGCCCATTAAAACGCCAAAATATAGAAAATAAGTACTATATTTCAGAGAAAAGTTACAGAAAAGGCGGTATTTATGCCAAACGATTCAACCACAGATAAATACTATATATATAAATATATATATGTATATATATATATATATATATATATATATATATATATATATATATATATATATATATATATATATACTCCGATACTCCGCTCAGGGAAACAAATCCACGGTTACGTATAGGTACAAATATATTCCACCTTAGGACAGCAGGAACATAACCAATGTTCCTTTGATAAAATAATAACTAGGTTTACTTTCAGTATTTAAGTAAACTGAATGCTGTAATGAGTCCAGACACTACATTCAAAATTTAACTTGTCTCATCACAGATTCTGTTCCGACGCTGAGTCGAGGTCTGTTCAGATCTATCATTATTTTAATTATTTTACATCTCCTTCAGAATACCAGAGCACAGAAGCCCACTGATGATTATTCCGTCTTACAGGTTTGTCACTTGGGGGCGCCACTGTCGGTTAAAAGCGAGTCTCCAAATATGCCTCCAGTATGGAACATCTAAAGGAATATCTCTTTGCCTCCTTATATAGCAAAAATAATTTCTTTTAAGTGTGATCTGCTTTCAAGTAGGATAATTATACGCTAATAAATGGGAGTCTTTGTTTTAGTATTTAACAAGTTTAGTAGATAGGATTTTAACTTGGGTTACAATAACAGCATTTCTTAACGCTAGGGGCAATTCCGTACTATAACAGCAGTTATTAACGCTATGGGCGATTCCGTACTATAACAGCAGTTATTAACGCTATGGGCGATTCCGTACTATAACAGCAGTTATTAACGCTATGGGCGATTCCGTACTATAACAGCAGTTATTAACGCCATGGGCGATTCCGTACTATAACAGCATTTCTTAACGCTAGTGCCAATTCCGTATTAAAACAGCATTTCTTACGCTAGGGGCAATTCCGTATTATAACAGCACTTCTTAATGCTAGGGGCAATTCCGTATTATAACAGCATTTCTTAACGCTAGTGCCAATTCCGTATTATAACAGCATTTCTTACGCTAGGGGCAATTCTGTATTGTAACAGCATTTCTTAACGCTAGTGCCAATTCCGTATTAAAACAGCATTTCTCACGCTGGGGCAATTCCGTATTATAATAGCATTTCTTAACGCTAGGGCAATTCCGTATTATAACAGCATTTCTTAACGCTAGTGCCAATTCCGTATTATAACAGCATTTCTTACGCTAGGGGCAATTCTGTATTGTAACAGCATTTCTTAACGCTAGGGCAATTCCGTATTATAACAGCATTTCTTAACGCTAGGGCAATTCCGTATTATAACAGCATTTCTTAACGCTAGGGCAATTCCGTATTATAACAGCATTTCTTAACGCTAGTGCCAATTCCGTATTATAACAGCATTTCTTACGCTAGGGGCAATTCCGTATTATAACAGCATTTCTTAACGCTAGGGCAATTCCGTATTATAACAGCATTTCTTAACCCTAGGGGCAATTCGGTATTATAACAGCATTTCTTACGCTAGGGGCAATTCCGTATTAAAACAGCATTTCTTAACACTAGCGGCAATTCCGTAT
>NC_087211.1:46945065-47032565 GCF_015104395.2 Macrobrachium nipponense | reverse complement strand
CCACAATAAAGTTCAACTGTTCAATTTCTCATTTTTCCACCCTCTGTCGCTTTAACTCTTGTACCAGAGAGACAGCTGTTCCTCTTAACCATTTCTTTTAGATTTCCCCTTCATTTAGACGTAATTGACGGATGTAGAACAGGAGATCATCCTTTTCTACCCTAACTCTAAATATTGCGTCGGAGAAATAACCACGGACGTCATCAGGGTAAGGATAGACGTAGAAGGACGTGACACATCTCCAGAAATGACTTGTTCGTGTCTGTTCTTGAATTTACTGTATGTGTATGTGTGTGTGTAGGAGTATGAAGATAAAATTTAGGCTAAGGAACGAGCGCTGGGACCTATGAGGTCATTCAGCTCCGAAAGGAAAGCTATGAAACAATTGTTAGGAGAGGGTGGGAAGTCAGATGGAGGAAAGAGAATATGAACAGAGGTACAGTAAAGTAAAAGGAATGAAAGGGGGTTGCAGCTAGGGACGCTGCAAAGAACCTTAGGTAATTCCTACACGGTGCACTGACGGCACTACCCAAACAGTTTTTTTATTCTTTTATTATCATTTTTTTTACATAAAAAGAGAGAATGCACCAGTTCGGTTGCAAAGTGGCAACGTAAAACAGCAACGATATCGTTGTTGCTTGGCAGCGAACTGCAGTGCATTGCTTGAGTTGAAAGTTGCACAATTGCTTTGAAATTATCCAGCGAGGATCCGAAATTATATTCACTTTAAAAAAAGAAATATAAAGGCAGCGAGCTTTCTCCCGCCACAAAATTACAAAATTCAACCGCCACAATAAGTTATAAGTTATGACCGGAGTCCTTTTCTAGGTTTTTTATTTGTCAGTTGGTAGGGCCGCTCAGTATATATATTATCTCTATAATTTTCTATAGACAGAGGGGCAAAGGTGAAAACCTATTTAATCTACATCTAAGCTTCTTTTATTTATATTTCTATATTTAAGCCAGTAAGCGTAAATAATCAAAATATGACGGCCATAAAAAAAATGTGAAAATAGGTATTTGGGCTAAATGTGACAGTGGATCCTTTGAATACTGTTTTATAAGGAGCTTAACGACACTTGCATCACAGCCTCACCTTCATAGGCTGGAAAGTCACGTGACACATTGCTTTCGTAATACTTCAAGTGGAACTACGAATAAATTCCGCAAGAAATTACGAATGAGCCATATTTTTTCTTTTTTTACCCAATGGTGGGTTCTAGATGTTATCCAGTGTCTAGTAAAAGAATATTTGGTTCAACTGTTTGTAAAAGTTATGATTATAAATATATACACACACATATATATATATATATATATATATATATATATATATATATATATATATAATATATATATATATATATATATATATATATATATATATATATATATATATATATATGCTTCAAAAAATCACAGTAGATGCACGTGACTTCATAAATAAGCGAATACCACGGGAAAATGATAGACAGAAATCCAAGCGCTTTCGTCTTTATTCAGACATCGTCAAGTAGCTCCTTGACGATGTCTGAATAAAGACGAAAGCGCTTGGATTTCTGTCTATCATTTTCCCGTGGTATTCGCTTATATATATATATATATATATATATATATATATATATATATATATATATATATATATATATATACACATGTGTGTGTGTATGTGTACGTATATACATATACAAATTTTTATGTAGCTACCAGAGGCAAGCAACAAAATGACACTTTTTTATGGATATATTTTTTTAAATCAATTTATATTATTAAGGACTTCTTTTATATGCACACACATGCAAATGATTGTTTGTTTGGTGTTTTTACGTTGCAAGGAAACAGTGGTTATTCAGCGTCCGGACCAACGGCTTTACGTGACTTGCGAACCACGCCGAGAGTGAACTTCTATCACCAGAAAAACAAAAACACATCTCTGACCCTCAATTGAATGCCCGAGAATCGAACTCGCGGCCACCGAGTGGCAGGCAAAGACCATACCAACCACGCCATTGAGGCGCTTCACACATGCAAATGAGGAAATAAATATTGCTTTTACTTCTTTCATCAATTTGAATTTTGTACCAGGTGTAATAATAATAATAATAATAATAATAATAATAATAATAATAATAATAATAATAATAAAATAAAAAATAATAATAATAAAAATAATAATATCATCATCATCATCATCATCATAATAATGATGATGTTGATTATAATTATTTTTGTCTGTATCCATTTAAATTTAGCAACAGTTTTGCAAAAAAGATACTGATAATATATAAAAAAAAGATGTCTCTGCCTTTCCTATTCAATAAATACTTATGTATATTTTATATATATATATATATATATATATATATATATATATATACAATATACTATATATATATATATACGTATATATACACATGTGTGTATATATGTAAATATATCAAAAGCTGCATGGAACGAAATAATAATAATATACTTTCAGATACGATGACATAACATTTAGAAAAATAATGACAATAACATTAAAAATACACTAACAAAATAACGTGCTACGAATTGTCACATCATACCTAGAAACAAAATACATTGATTAAAATTACCTAAACTACCAAAACAACGAGCTACGAATTGTGACATCCATATCTTTAAAATAAACAATGATAATAATGACGACAGTAATATAAACTAGACTACAGCAGTGAGTTACGAATTCTCTTTAATTTCCCCCACTAACAGCCATAAACCTCTATTTCAACACTCTCTCCTCCCTAGTCAGTAATTACGTGATTACCCATAACTTCCAGCCAGGTGGGCTCCCTGTTAAAATTTGGGTGGCCCTTCTTCAGTGCTTGATTACCCCGGCACCACCTCTTTCGTCAACACCGATGGAATTTACACCCCTCAGTGACCTCATGCGATTGGCAGATTACCGAGAGAGAGAGAGAGAGAGAGAGAGAAAGGAAAAATTTCTTACGGTGCCTCCATCAAAATAAGAGGTGGAGGAAGAGATACAGAGATTAGAAGAGAGGAGAGAGAGAGAGAGGAAAATTGAGGAAAATTTCTATGGGGGGTTGCCCCATCCAAAATCAAAAGGTGAGTGGAGGAAGAGAGAGAGGAGAGGAGGAAGAGAGAGAGAGAGGAAAAATTCTTACGGTGCCTCCATCATAGAGAGAGAGAGAGAGAGAGAGAGGAAAATTTCTACGGTGCATCATCAAATAAGAGGTGGAGGAAGCGAAGAGAGAGAGAGAGAGAGAGGACAGAGAGAGAGAGAGAAGAGGAAAATTTCTTACGGTGGGCCTCCATCAAATAGAGGGGGAGGAAGAAGATACAGGATATGAGAGAGAGAGAGAGAGGAAAAATTTCTTTACGGGTTGCCCCACCTCCAAAATAACAAAATGTGGAAGAAGAGGAGGAAAGATACAGAGATGAGGAGGAGAGGGAGAGAGGAGAGGAAAAGAGGAAAAATTTTCTTACGCTGGTGAGAGCCTCCATCAAAATAAGAGGTGGAGGAAGCGATACAGAGATGAGAGAGAGAGAGAGAGAGAGAGAGAGAGAGAGAGGTAATATTCCTTAAGGTGCTTTCTTTAGGATAAGATAGAGAGTTCTTACGGTTCTTCCAGAAACTTGAGAGAGAGAGAGAGAGAGAGAGAGAGAGAGAGAGAGAGAGAGAGAGAGAGAGAAAATGATTTAATTTCCGAAGAATATCATAGTAATGTTATGCCTTCTCATGAAGGATGGGAGGTTACAGGAGACAGATAAAGAAGGAGGCAGACCTTTCTGCCCTTTGAAAAAGGGAAGGGTATAAGAGTCACACGATGGCATCATCATACCATCAGCCTCCTGAAGGAAGGAAGATCACATGAATTAATAGACCTTCAGCCTTATTACGGATGAAATTATAGAACAGTGTCAGGAAAATATTTATGTACCTGCTAAAGCCTTTTAAAAATGACAATATGCAATTCAAGGGAAAATTAAAATTTCATTTTCGGAAATTCTTTTTTTCTTCTTCATTCCTCATTTCCATTCTTCAGACCGCACTTTTCTCTCTCTCTCTCTCTCTCTCTCTCTCCCTCTCTCTCTCTCTCTCTCTCTTTTTTATCACATTCGCAATGTCGATCGAGATGCCTTTGAAGACGCGCTCTGCGATCATTTACAAACCAGATGTCGTATCAATAGTCTCTCTCTCTCTCTCTCTCTCTCTCTCTCTCTCTCTCTCTCTCTCTCAATTGCGGCAAACTTCGGTGGTACTCGAGAGAAATTTGAAAGTTATGCCTTTCTAGCCATCTTCGAAAACTGGATCAAGGTCGCCCGCGTTCGAATCTTTCAAAAGTGTTTTCCATCACTGAGCTGTTTGTTTTGTTGTCGTTGTTGTGACCAAGTAGCGGTTTTTTTCATTTATAATCTAGTGGGGGCCGGGGAGTATTGTGTAAGTAAGGATTAGAAGTATTTTTTAGATGGCTTTTCTTATATTTGATAAATTTACCAGCTAAGATTTTTTTTCTTAGAAAATCCACGTTACTATCATACTTATCCAGTACTGCCGACATAGCAATATCCTTTTACAGATTAACATGCTTCTTTATGCAGTTTTTATTACATTCTGTTTGTTTGACTCGCAATACATTAACTGTGCAGAAAATTTATCATATTTTATGTCACTTTTCTACCATACTGAATCTGTCTTTAACCTTAAAAATAAGGCTAAATAACAACAATTTGTGATCCGGCCTAGTCAAACAGAACCTTGTTTCACCAACGAAACTTAAAATAAATACGCTATATTTTACCAGAAATCAATTTTCTAAATTGTTTATCATCAAAATTATTGATTTTTTTTACATCAACGAAACTCAAAATAAACACGCTATATTTTATCAAAAATCAATTTTATAAAATGTTTAACATGAAATTATTATTTTTTTTACATTTTCAAATACGCTATATTTTATTAGGGATAAATGTTCTGTACTGTTTAACATGCAAATTATGCATTTTTTTTAACATTTTCATTCTAATAAATAAATAAAACATAAATATCCTATCCAAAATTCATGTATCATTAACATAACGCGAAACACCTTTCTCAGACCTTGTTAGGCTTTCCTACCCCTACCACCCAACAACAACAACAACAACAACAACAAAGCAGTTTGTAGGCTTACTCCCCGAGTAAGCGATAACATAAATAACTGAAACTTAGCGAGTACCAATGACTCTTGAGTACTAAAACAAATTCATTAACTTTCTTAAAATAATTTCCCTGGGTAAGACCTGTAAACTGGTGGGGTATTGCAATGAAAAAAAAATTACAGTAGGACATTCTTCCTTCAAGCAATAACAACATAATTTAGCTAATGCCTAAAAGTATTTAGGGAGGTTTCCTAACCTGATATTGGAGTAGTCTGTCTGATAGGATTCCATGGACTAGGATTATCTAGGGAAGGTATTCACAGTGGATAATCGTTGTCAAAGAATAGTCTAAGAGTAGCCTGTCTGATGGGGTTCCATGGCCCTAGAGTATCTATTGAAGGCATTCCTTGTGAATAAGCACTGCCTAGGCATTGTCGAGGAGTGGCGTGTCAAACGGAATTCATAGACTAGGAGTACCTATGAAATGTATTGTCTATGAGTAGCCGTTTCTGATAGGATTCTATAGACAAGGTATCCCTTGTGATAAGTGTTGTGTGGGAATAGCCTCTTTGATGGGATTTCATAGACTAGGAATATCTATGGAAAGCGTTCCTAGTAAATAAGCATTGCCTAGGTACTGTTGATGACAAGGAGTATATATGGAAGGTATTCCTAATGAATAAATATTATCTAGGAATTAGCCTATCTGATAGGATTCTATAGACAATAATTATGTATGCATAGTATTCCTGGTGAGCAATCACTGTCTAGATATTGTATAGGATTGGTCTGTCTAATTGGATTCTATAGACAAGGAGTATGTATGGAAGGTATTAATGGCAGATAAGCAATGCCTAGGTATTGTCTGGGAGTAGCCTGTTCGATAGGATTACTCGGACTTGGAGTATCTATGGAAGGCATTCCTGATGGATAAGCCCTGCCTAGGTATTGTATCTAGGGGTAGCTTGTCTGTCTGCTAGGATTCCATGGGCTCGGAGTATCTCTGAAAAGCATTTCTGGTGGAGAGGCCTTGACTAGGAATGGTTAAAGAGTGCTTTGTTTGAATGGAGTCCATAAATTGGAGTCATTAATCAGGGGCTTCGTATAAAATTGGATTTGTACAATAGCGGAAAAACGAGTGATAAACAAATAGTAATGTGTACTGAAGCAACTAGTATACTTTGAAGAGGTGAGTGAACACAATAGGGTAGGTTCATTCAGTTCCCTCTCAATTAGATGCTTCAAGGCTACTTGGTGAACATACGAACATAATTTCAGACTCTAGACCCCCTACATACATTCCAGGCCTTAAGTTCCCTGGGTTAAGGGCACACAGAATACCCTCTTTTTTAATTACACACTCACATACACACATAATATATATATATATATATATATTATATATATATATATATATATATATATATATATATATATATATATATACATTAAATGCGGTAAGAAATTGGGCTCGTTTCCAAAATCAATACATAGCATCTGCGTTTAACTGATCCATGAACTATGTATTTGAGTAGCTGCCATTACGAAGTAGGGCATGGGGCTAGCAACCTCACCTCCAAAAACTCTTCAAGAGAACAAAAAAATAAGGGGGTTAACAATCTTCGCTGCCGCCACCGTCAAGGAGAAATGGCGTGTGTTTACTACCGGGACAGGAATTGAGCATTAAAAATTTTATCATTTTCTGACAAGAGTCGTATCCTCCGACCGTGTCTCCTCTTCCTCTTCCTTCCTCTTCTTCTTCTTCTCCACACCATCTTCATTCGTTTGTTGTACCATGCATGGCCAAATCATACACGTTCTTAACAGAAGTTCGTACGGTTTGTTTATGCAACGTGGAGACACGACCGTAAAATATGGACCCAGATCGAGATAAACTCGGCATTATGAGACCCTCCGATGGTGATGCTCGGCGGACGTGGAAATGTTCGAGTTTCTTTTTTTTTTCTTTCTTTTTTTTAATTTAGTTATCTAGGTTTTTTTTACTGACATTTTACTTCTGTTTTCTATTTGCCTCGCCCAGATCTTAGAACTTTTAAAGGTTCTAACTTCAAAAGACGTTTGTTCGCTTTTGCTGAGTGTACGGGTGGTTAATGCACAGAGGAATGTATTGAAGGTAAATATACATGAATTGTTTATATATATATATATATATATATATATATATATATATATATATATAATATATATATATATACACACATATATATATATATATATATATAATATATATATATATATATATATCTAAGATCACTATCTATCAATGGAATATGATCGCTGTAAGATGGGTAAAAGATCGTATTATTATCATCGTAGAGAATATGAATGGAGGTACAGAAAAAGGAATGAATAGAGTTGTAGCTATGGGCCGAAGGGAAGCACCAATGAACTTTCAGTAATGTCTAGAGTGCACCGCATGATTTTGTAGTTCATGTTCAATTAGCCGTGGTAACGCCTTCTGCAACTGGAATTTTCTTCTATATTCTGTAATCCCAGACATAGACCTACTGGACTAGTCTTTAAAAAAAAAAACGTTTGGTAGCTTAGAAAAGCAAGCAGTTGAATTTCCCGTCCAATCAGCTCTTGATTAAACGAAATTCTTGAAATATTCCTATCTACATATAAACTAGTTTTTTCTTTTCTCCTGTCAAGTATCGCAGTTTTATGAAGGGAAATGCACTATCGTTTGCAAGGTCCGTGGTATGACCCCGCCCTGCCTCCTGCCAAACGTTGACCGGGTATCAGTTTCAGGTGGAGTCAAGAAAAGGCAATGTGACCTAACAGTCATCAAAAGAGATTTTCTGATGACTAATAGGATTTTAATCTCTGTCGTCATGCTCTCTAAATAATAATAATAATAATAATAATAATAATAATAATAATAATAATAATAATAATAATAATAAGTATAATAATAATGAAAACTAAAATTGAGAGAATTCTAAAATTCATTGAACAAAAACACGAATATTCCTTTCAGTAAATAACACAACAACAAAATGAAAATTACCTTCGGGAAATAAGAAGACAGAAATACGTCGAACAACGGGATGCATTTAGGAACCTGCAGACATAAGCGCGCATGAGCCGCTCGCGTGCGCGCGTATATGAACCCAACTCCACCATTTCTGGAACCCTTTGTAATATATACTAAAACCAAAGATGCACCTGTTCACCTGAACTTGTGCATATATGCATAAAAGCACGCAGTGTCAGGTTAGCCATTTAGAATTTCGGAAAGAGAAGAGTTTTATCTCTGGTCCAATTCCCGTCGGGAACACGAACTCTGAAAAAGAAAAAAACAATAAATAAGTAAGCAAATAAATGAATAAGTAAATATACGTAGGGGTTCATTGAAATATGTGGACTACCTGTATAACAAATAATGGAATAAATAGCTTGAAACGTAATTAAGCAAATAGTAATGTGGTTAGATATATTAAAACTGCAAAAAAAAAAAAAATGAGTTGGTCGGAAAAGAATAAGCTCTGTAAGATTAAAAACATATATTCAGCAAACAAACAGTTACCCAGATGAATAAATAATAAATCTATACGTAAAGTCGTATACCAATAAGTCGTCAAGGTATAAAAAATTTAAAATTATAAAAGTAAATATAGGAGGTCGCTGACTGATTATTTGCTTTATAAGTGAATCCAAATGGTGAATGATTAGACAAACAATGGTGAAAAATCAACGTCTTATAGCAAAATGAAAAAAAAATCTAATTTCAAGCCAGTGATTACTTATTACAAAAGATATTTCAATCAGTTAATAACTGGGCACCATCATAGAACAATATTTGTATCACTCGGTAGACGGAAACTGATTAAACAGCACCTTGTAGTTTTCTTTAAAAGAAAACTATTGTGCCGGCTATGTCTGTTTGTCCGCACTTTTTTCTTTCAGCACTTTTTCTGTCAGCCCTCAGATCTTAAAAACTACTGAAGGTAGAGGGCTGCAAATTGGTACGTTGATCATCTACCCTTACATCATCACACATACCAAATTGCAGCCCTCTAGCCTCAGCAGTTTTCTTTTTATTTAAGGTTAAATTAAGCCTTAATCGTGCTTTTGGCAACGATATGCGACAGGCCACCACCGAGCCGTGCTTAAAGTTTCATGGGCCGCGGTTCACACAGCATTATACCGAGACTACCGAAATATAATCTATTTTCGGTGGCCTTGATTATATGCTGTAGCGGTTGTACAGAAAACTCGATTGCGCCGAAGAAGCTTCGGCGTATTTTTTTCTTGTTTCATTACTGTACCTGGTAACCAGGTAAACCAGAGAAGAATTGCACAGGTGAGTGACCACCACCAGATATATAATACTTTCCAATAAAAATTTTCTTCAACTATTTTGACGAGCGTTCCTCTAGTCTAAACAGGCATTTATCTAAAACTTAATCACGAGATCTTCCGCTCTGTAACATTCCTAAGCTATTTCTTAAAACTTCTCGAAACAGTTTAGCTTCAAAGCAAAATTTCCGAGGAATTTCTGAGGGAGAAATATTTATAAAAACAATATTTTCACATGAATGAACAAGGGGAAGAGAACCCCTCTAATCCTCTCCCTTAAGGTAGAGAATAAGCAAGAGCCGCGAGAAACAAGGAAGAAAGCCTGCTAAACGATTGCTCAGACTCTGAGTAAATACTCATTTATTGAGCCATTAGCATGCAACACCGAACCTCCCTTCTATAGCAGATTCTCTTAAACGCAAATGTCCCGTGGATTTATGAACGACACTACCCACCGTCTGGCTTCTGCGACTGAGGAGCGTGTTCGTGAAAGCATCTCCATTTATTACACATCGGGATTTCGCTATTCTTAAAGGAAAACAGAAGAAGGAATATATAAAATAACTACCTGAATTTTTGTACATTCTAATTTCATGTACGTGTAAGCCTCTCCATGTAATGTGCTTTGGGATATCACTATTCTTAAAGGGAAACAGAAGAAGGAATATATAAAATAACTACCTGAATTTTTGTACATTCTAATTTAATGTACGTGCAAGTCTCTCCATGTAATGTGCTTTGGGATATCACTATTCTTAAAGGAAAACTGAAGATTGAATATATAAAATAACTACTGTGTATTTTTGTACATTCTAATTTGTTAATGTACGGCAAGTCTCCCATGTATATGTGCTTTGGGATATCACTATTTCTTAAAGGAAACGAAGATTGAATAGAATAAAAAACTTACTGTGTATTTTTGTTCATTCTAATTTGACCAACGTTGGGCCTTTTACGCTAGCCGTGCGATTGACCAAAAACGAAAATAACTTTCATTAAAATTATAAGGTAGGACACCGGTTAGCTGCAATTCAATGAATGGTCATTAAGTATAAATATAATATAGTAATGGGTATAAGCTTTATTTTTAAGATGCAATAAAAAATCTTGTATAATATAGTAATTGGTATAAGCTTTATTTTCAAGATACAATAAAAGTCTTGTACAATTACTTTAGAATCTCTAAAGTAATTGATTATCTGTAAATTAATTCATTATCAGTCATAATGACTTAACATTCCATTCCAACAAAACTACTATTTCAATCAACAGTAAGTAGTACGAGGGCTCAACAGAGATGGACTTTCGTTCATTCCCTCTTCATAAATGAATAAAATTAAAGTTTCTGTGTCATTTCTTTCACAGATTATTGCAAAGTCGATTCATTTTTTTTGAGCTAAGTATAGCAGAACTTACGCCTATGCTTTGATTGATTTCACAAACTACTAATGGTTAGTTAGTAGTTTGTGAATTTATATTTTCAGTGTAGAACCTTAATTTAAGCTTTGAAGAAAAAACAAAAAGGCAGATTTGGCTGGTTATATCTGAGGTTGAAGCATAAAATTTGGATAAGTTAATGGCAAAATATAACTTACAACCTTTTCTATAATTTCTGGATCGCTCGAATGACTAATAAACGATTCTCAAGGTCACAATAGCACCTTAAACAGCTGATAGCTCAAAATGTGATTTATGAAATTTATAAAATTGTCGTTCAAACCTTAAATGATCGATTGGGTATTGAAAGCCGTTAAACTGCGTAAAAAATAATTAAAATAGTGTTAAAAAAAAAACGATGGCACATTTTGAGTATATGTTCCCGTCCACATAGCGCTGATGTTAAAGAAAACTTCTGCTGGTGTTAGGTTTTCCTCATGAATTATCTTTACTTTATCCTATCTTAGACGGCCTTTTGCCCTCCCAAGCAAGCTGTTCGAAACTATAATAATAGCCGTACAGATCTAAAGCACCCCAATTACTCCATAATACAACAGTTAGTAAAACAAACGTAATTGTATACTATGAGGAAATATCGCTTCTGCGTAGCGAGGTATAAGATCTCATTGAGAACAAATTAACGGCGGAAAAAATAAACGCATTGAAAATTACACGACGTGATGACCGGTGTTTTTCGAAAGTTACCTTTCAAGACTGACAAAAACTCGTCTCCTCTCTCTCGCATCCAAGACGGGAAGGAGGAGTATTTACAGAAGAAACCGTAAATAAAGAGTTGCTAATCAGCTGCCGTAATTTCAACAATTATACATATTTAAACTCTCGTAACGCCAGGCCATCATTCGCGTATAATTGTCATTAGCGGCTGTATTTTACTTTTTCCCCCCTACTGGGCCAACCACTCTAATTCCCGAGAATTAGCGTCGTGCACGTTTTCTATTGTTGGTTTTAAGCAGAATCGATTTCGGAAACGTCCTACCACTCAGTAATTAGCGCAGGTAATAAAAAATAAATAAATAAAAAGAAAATGAGTCAAGTCAGGCTCTCAAACGGCAGTTATTACCTTTGCTTTTCTAAGCTTATTGGCGTGACTTGAATGAGAGGCTATATGGTCCGTTTGCACTTTGGTAAGGAGCATGTTCTATATTTTTGAACCACCCTATTAGATTTCTTGTGTTATAATCATTTACTCTCATCTTTTTCTATTCATTTATTAATATCTTAAATTATTTCTTTTACTTTTCAAATAAGTGATTTCTTCTTTCAGTATTTCCCATTACCTTCTGTTCCTTCTTTCTAATGGACACCCTTGTGTGGGATTATTCCATGTAAATTGTATTCTGAATAAAAAAATAAATAATAATCAATAATAATAATAATAATAATAATAATAATAATAATAATATTTTATTAAAAATAATGGCAGAATTCACAGAATTGATTTTGTACAATATTCTTTCAATTCTCCTTATGATTTTCCTTTCTGGCACGCTGGTATTATAAAGCAGCTGTCCAATGTTCATCGTGCTGTAGGTCGTCAACGGAAATTTCGGGCGGGTGGTGTTATCAAAAGCCAAACTGGTTATCAGGGACAGGCTGGGGTCGTCAACAGGTATACAGGTGGGTTTCGTAGGTCGAACAGGCCGTAGTCGTCATGGGGTCTATCCGGTATTTCTTGTTATTTCTTCTTTTCTGGTTTTCAAGGGCGTCCTACATGTTTTCGGCCACCTCGTTTGGCCATCTTCGGGACGGTATCGCTGAGTGCAATGGTCTGTGTCAGATGTATTCACGCTATTTATTGCATTCGGTTGGCCTTGAAGAAACAGGTACCTCACTTTTCATTGGGCAATACCTGTGACGTCACGAGCGATGTCATCAGGGGGCCCGTTGCTGGGTTGGCTGTCCTCTTCGTGGGCGGAGCCGAAGAGGACAGCCAACAGCAAACGGCCCCTGTGATGACATCGCTCGTGACGTCACAGGTATTGCCCAATGAAAAGTGAGGTACCTGTTTCTTCAAGCCAACCGAATGCAATAATAGCGTGAATACATCTGACACAGACCATTCAATCTCTCACTTCAGATACTAACAATAATATTAAGGAAATACTAACAATAGAATAAGCTCCTTGGTATAGAAAAAACTGCAAGAACAGTGGTCTGAGTCCCGTTCCTCTCCCCCCCTGGAGGGAGGGAGGGGGAAGGGACGATCCAAATTGAACCGAGGACACACACACACACACACAGCCCTTCGTAAAACTCACGAGCACACAAATGGATGATGACTCTACACATTTGTAAAACCAGCAAAAATACACGTAACATGACACATTCTTAACAAAACGCCTTATGGACCAGGTAGGTCTGCCCTACTCTATTTTCTCTCACTCATACCTTCCTTTAGCATTCTATTATCCCTTCCAAACCTATGCCTTCTTTCCTGGGAACCTCTACGGAGGCCCCATCCTAACCTATACCCCGATTCCTGACACAGACCATTGCACTCAGCGATACCGTCCCGAAGATGGCCAAACGAGGTGGCCGAAACATGTAGACGCCTTGAAAACCAAAGAAAAAGAAGAAAATAACAAGAAATACCGGATAGACCCCTGACGACTACGGCCTGTTCCCGACCTACGAAACCCACCTGTATACCTGTTGACGACCCCAGCCTGTCCCTGATAACCAGTTTTGCTTTTGATAACACCAGCCCGCCCGAAATTTCCGTTGACGACCTACAGCACGATGAACATTGGGACAGCTGCTTTATAATACCAGCGTGCCAGAAAGAAAAATCATAAGGAGAATTGAAAGAATATTGTAAAAATCAAAATAATTCTGTGAATTCTGCCATTATTTTTAATAAAACTTGTTTGAAAGAAGGTCTGTTTCCAGCGTACAATAATAATAATAATAATAATAATAATAATAAAAGTATCGCTTCATTTGTACTATATGCAATAAGAAAATAGACGTCAGCAATTATATCTTCCATCTACACGAACGCTGTAATATTCGTTATGATAACGAAATGAGTTTAATGACTGATGTAAAGCGAAAACCTTTAAAGGTACATGGACGAATATATATATATAGATATATATATATATATATATATATATATATATATATATATATATATATATATACGCATATATATATATATATATATATATATATATATATATATATATATATATACTATTTACCATAAAGTATGGCGTTTACACTAACGTACTACCAACACCTATATATATATATATATATATATATATATATATATATATATATATATATATATATATATATATATATATGTATATATATATATATATATATATATATAAACTATTTAACATAGGTTACCATACATATCTAAAGTGAGAATTTAAACAGACTTTTGCTACTGCACGACATTTATGAAGTACAAAAATGTTCTTTTTACATGAAATGAACTATTGCTGTTTGCAAGAGCTAGCATTTCGAATGCACTTTTTTTTTTTTTTTATTTTTTTTTTTTTTTTTATAGGTCGACGTGGTTTTTGTTTTTTTATGCCTAATGGAAAGACAGAGCCTTACGCAAACCCACGCAAAGGTTGTTGGCAGAAGTTACCTTTAATTAGCCGATAGCCGGTAGAAAAAATAAAACTAATCCTAAATTATCATCGGTCTACTTCAACTAAACAGACCGAAAAAGTGAGCACCAACTTGCATTACAATCCCTGGGGGAGGGGGGGTGGGGGGTGGGGGTTGGCTTGAATGAAGTTCTCCTCACAAAATAAATAAATAAATAAATAAAATGAAATAGAAAAATAAAATAAAGTGCTTCCTCCTTCAGGTTCCATTCCAGGCAGCACGCCTTCGTCTGAGAGATCTCCATGCGCGAGGCAGAACAGCAGAAGGCGCGCGCAGACGCTCGGAAAGGCGCGGCGATGGCTGCAGCGATAGCTGTGGCCGTGGGAGACGAGGCGAACGCACTAATGACCATCCGGGGCGTCGAGATTACTGAGATTCAGCGACAAATATCCACTCTGCGAGTTTTTCTGGTTATTCAATGCTAGGTATTTTGTCGGGAAAAACCAAGGGTGACGGCACTGTGCAAATACTGTAAGGTGAATCGCTTCTGATCTGCTATCAGTTTAGCTAGGCTCTCGTGTTCGACTTAGCCTGATTACACACTTGGAAGCGCCATCACGCACAAACACACACATACATATATACATGAACATATATATATATATATATATATATATATATATATATATATATATATATATATATACATGAACATATATATATACATATATATATATATATATATATATAATATATATATATATATATATATGCAGAAGCCAGGTACTATGTCGTACCTCTAAGTAAATGGGGATACAATCCACAATGAAGTAAATTCCTCTTGTAGTTTAAAATATATATTACTTGTATAGGATTAAAGCTTTCGACCATCAACTGTGGTCTTGTTCACTAAAGTGTGATATGTCACCTCAAGGAACTGACAAGAAAGAGCACAACCATTTGAAAAAACAACGGTTAGGAAACAAGCTAGTTCAAATTATGAATGATCAGGCGGTTGAGCCCTCGTTCTTTCCAGAATTCGTCTTGATCTTCGTGGGGAATGTTTCTATTGTCAACTGCTTGTTCTATGGTGGGTTGGGTGGTTAGTTGGAGAAATGACCTGAGTGGAGTAAACAGGAGAGGAAGCAGCATCGTTATTGGCACATATATTTCTAAAGTTTGAAATTTTCCCTTTCCTACATATCTCCTCACAAATAGCTGTATTTTCTGTAATGCCAGTATTTCCTGCAAAGGTCTTCGTTTAATGAAATTAACGCCCCTTCTACTACTCGTCTCAAAGTCCGGTCGTTACATGCAAACAAAACAACCTTTGTACCTTTTAAAAGTTTTATTGCGTGGTTTTTCCTACCATGGTATGTTGCGCAATTGCACTGTATGAACTTCCCCTTCTGCAAGCAGCAACGTGTTCTTCCCTTCTCTTATCAATGGAACGTCCGCTTTCTCCCACGTAACATTCATTGCAATCACTACAAGGTATTTACATATACTCCTACATTCTCTCTATTACCCGGGTTATTTTTAATGAGTTTCTTCTTGATTGTACTGTTGTACTGAAAAACTACGTTGAAGCCATTCTTTTTCCTTTAGCTGCCTAGAAAATTTATTAAGTTCTCTATTATAAGGAAGAGCAAGAGATGCCTTAAAATCTGCCTTTTCAGTTATATCATGAGGGGCGTAAACATCGATCTAGCTTTAGATAGAGACTGTAGTATAAAAAACTTTGGGTAACACAGTTTAGTAAAACTATCTACCAAGAAATTTATTTCGGCGTCAATTGAACTGGGGATCGCATATTCGGTATGCTCGAAAAACAAATTGGTTAAAACGTTGTGCTTTACTTTCGGTTCATGATATGAAAAGTAATGGATATAGGTGTTTGTGTGGGTGTTCTTTCTATACACGCTGAATTTAAAGTCACTACTCACTGTGTCTCTATGAACTACCATATCTAGAAAGGGAAGCCTATTTTCCATTTCCTTTTCCACTGTAAATTTAATAGAGGGCAAAAAACCATTTAGCAACTCTAAAAACCTATGAAAGGCTTCCTCGCCGTGTCTATAAAACAATAAAAACATCATCTACATACCTAACCCAAATTTCAGGCTTGATGTCTTCTGGTAGTGTGTCACGTATACCTTTTCGAAAAATTCCATACATAAGTTAGCCAATATAGGGGAGAGAGGTGAGCCCATCGAGACCCCGGATTTTTGTTGATAGAACGAACCTGTGTGCCTTGATCAGGTAATCGTTCTTATTCATAACCACTACACAGCCTCCTTTGTCTGCTATTAAAATTTTAATACTTGAATTCTTCTTCAATCTATCTAATGCCAAGTTGAAACGTCTTGGTAAATGATCTACCTTCTTCTCAAAACTATGAAGCAACATGCCTTTAATAAAATCTACGTTTACTCCTGTATGCTTGTAGTTAAATTGATTGATGCTACCAATACCCCTAATGAAATCAATATCCTCAGTGCCCAGAGAAAAATTGAGACCTAGGCTAAGAAGTATTTTACTATCCTCACCTGCACAATTAACAATCCAGTCAAAGTTGATATCTGTTCTCCTTTTGTAGATTTCTTGCCGTAGTTATTTTGTGCAGGTGAGGTAGCTTCGCAAAAGTCGTTGGCACATAAAGCTCAGCTAGATGGGAAGCTTAGAAATTTATGTAGGCACTCTGTTTGGAATCTTGCTTTTAATCAGGATAATATCAAAATACTGGCGGACTGTGAGCTAGATGAGGATAGTAAAATACTTCTTAGCCTAGGGTCTCAATTTTTTCGCTGGGCACTGAGGATATTGATTTCATTAGGGGTATTGGTAGCATCAATCAATTTTAACTACAAGCATACAGGAGTAAACGTAGATTTTATTAAAGGCATGTTGCTTCATAGTTTTGAGAAGAAGGTAGATCATTTACCAAGACGTTTCAACAAATGGGGGGCATTAGATAGAATTGAAGAAGATTCAATGTATTAAAAATTTTAAAAAAAGCAGACAAAGGAGGGGGCTGTGTTTTTTTAGTGGTTATGAATAAGAACGATTACCTGATCAAGGCACACAGGTTCGTTCTATCAACAAAAATCCGGGTCTCGATGGGCTCACCTCTCTCCCCTATATTGGCTAACTTATGTATGGAATTTTTCGAAAAGGTATACGTTGACACACTACCAAGAAGACATCAAGCCTGAAATTTGGGTTAGGTATGTAGATGATGTTTTTATTGTTTATAGACACGGCGAGGAAGCCTTTCATAGGTTTTTAGAGTTGCTAAATGGTTTTTTGCCCTCTATTAAATTTACAGTGGAAAAGGAAATGGAAAATAGGCTTCCCTTTCTAGATATGGTAGTTCATAGAGACACAGTGAGTAGTGACTTTAAATTCAGCGTGTATAGAAAGAACACCCACACAAACACCTATATCCATTACTTTTCATATCATGAACCGAAAGTAAAGCACAACGTTTTAACCAATTTGTTTTTTCGAGCATACCGAATATGCGATCCCCAGTTCATTGACGCCGAAATAAATTTCTTGGTAGATAGTTTTACTAAACTGTGTTACCCAAAGTTTTTTATACTACAGTCTCTATCTAAAGCTAGATCGATGTTTTACGCCCCTCATGATATAACTGAAAAGGCAGATTTTAAGGCATCTCTTGCTCTTCCTTATAATAGAGAACTTAATAAATTTTCTAGGCAGCTTAAAGGAAAAAAGAATGGCTTCAACGTAGTTTTTCAGTACAACAGTACAATCAAGAAGAAACTCATTAAAAATAACCGGGTAATAGAGAGAATGTAGGAGTATATGTAATACCTTGTAGTGATTGCAATGAATGTTACGTGGGAGAAAGCGGACGTTCCATTGATAAGAGAAGGGAAGAACACGTTGCTGCTTGCAGAAGGGGAAGTTCATACAGTGCAATTGCGCAACATACATGGGAGAAAAAACCACGCAATAAATTTTAAAGGTACAAAGGTTGTTTTTGCATGTAACGACCGGACTTTGAGACGAGTAGTAGAAGGGGCGTTAATTTCATTAAATGAGACCTTTGCAGGAAATACTGGCATTACAGAAAATACAGCTATTTGTTGTGAGGAGATATGTAGGAAAGGGAAAATTTCAAACTTTAGAAATATATGTGCCAATAACGATGCTGCTTCCTCTCCTGTTTACTCCACTCAGGTCACCTTTCTCCAACTAACCACCCAACCACCATAGAACAAGCAGTTGACAATAGAAACATTCCCCCACGAAGATCAAGACGAATTCTGGAAAGAACGAGGGCTCAACCGCCTGATCATTCATAATTTGAACTAGCTTGTTTCCTAACGTTGTTTTTCAAATGGTTGTGCTCTTTCTTGTCAGTTCCTTGAGGTGACATATCACACTTTAGTGAACAAGACCACAGTTGATGGTCGAAAGCTTTAATCCTATACAAGTAATATATATTTTAAAACTACAAGAGGAATTTACTTCATTGTGGATTGTATCCCCATATATATATACACACACACACACACACACACACACACACACATATATATATATATATATATATATATATATATATATATAGTTATATAAAACTAAATACAAATCTATATATTATGTGTTTTTTGTTTCTAATCACATTTCATATCTGCATTTGCTGAATTATACATATATACATATATATATATATATATATATATATATATATATATATATATATATATATATATATATATATCTATATATATATATACATATATTATATATATACACATTCTTATTGCAAAGGACAACCCAACCCCAAAGTTAACTCGTCCGTTGCTGAAGAAAAAATAGTAGTATTTCAATCCTAAATATCACGTGTTATCAGTAATACAAGCATAAATAACAGTAAAAAATAAAAGTGATACACTGTTATCAGTAATACGAAAAGCCTAAACAATAGAAATAAACAACCATAATGATGATAATGATAATGATAATGGGGGTAAAAAAAAATACCAGTCGCATACAGAATCAGAACGCGTCATGTTTGTGTCATCGGCTAGCTACGTAGAGCTAGCTGGGCCTGGGCTCTGGCGAACGAACAATACCGCCGGCTCTGGCTTTTGACACGGGCCAGTGTCCTTTGTGTCACTATTATTCTCCTGATTTATTTGTGCGCCGGACAAAAGTGGCCCGAAAAGAGCATTCAATCCGAGGCCCCGCATTCGGAAGGCGTTGCTTTATCCGGACCTATTCGTCACAAACATCTTTGTTTATGAGCCGATTCACAAATAACTGAAATGACGCGTCCCTTTGCAAATCCAGGAGGAGGAGGAGGAGCAGGAGCAGGAGCAGGAGCAGGAGGAGGAGGAAGAGGTGGGTCGGAGGATTTATTTGCACATTCTTTGCACTCGCACATATACACACACAAACGCACACACAGTCTCTGCAGTACATATATTATGATTTCTCATACTAGGTATCTGTCCTTCGACAGTGGCTTGGGTTTAAAGTCGAAACCGGTCAGGACCTACACCCCTTCTCTTATTTCTTTAAACGAATCGTGTATTAAAGTGATTATAAGCTATACATATACATATACATACACATATATATACAGACTATATAATATATATATATAGTATATATATATATATATATATATGTATGTATATATATATATATATATTATATATAGTTTGTGTATGTATATATATTGTGTGACGTGTATGTATATGTATATGATTATTATCACTCTAATACATGATTCCTTTAAAGAAATAAGAGATAGGTGTAGTTCCTGACCGGTTTTCGACTTTTCGTATTCAGCAAACAATCTATATATATACTATATATATATATATATATATAATATATATATATATATATATATATATATATATAATATATATATATATAGTTTGCTTGCTGACCCTAAGAACTTCAAAGAACAGCCAATCCATTTCGTCCCACATAATACAGAGAGAAGATATGGAGACAAAATACAATAAAGTATATGAAACCACATCACATCACGTCGTTCCTACACAAAGATATCTCAAAGATTTCAAGAAACGTCAGCAAGCTGGAATCTAATTAATCACGAAAAACAAATCCAGAATTAAACAGGAGCACCCACCACACAGCATAATTCACCAAACACCGCCACCCCCCACCCCCTGAGATATGTTAGATTGTTTCCATGGCAACGCGTCATCAACTTTCTACAGATTTACCTTGAAAGTTGATCAGCCTCATATTGAGTTATAACATAATGGCAAAGTTTTCTTTTTAGCTATTTATATTCACCCGTTCCGGCAGTATTCAGCACAACACACAAACACGCGCACTCACAGACTGAAGTAGGTGAAATAATGTCTATTTCACAAGCGCGTTGGAAGGAGTTAAAATTACTACTGCATAGAAATTAGAAGTTCCGTATTTTAGACAACTGAAAGGCATAAAAATAAATCGCTCATGTTTCTTCGGCTCGATCGAGTTTTCTGTCCGGTGGTGGCCCATAAAACTCTTAGCTGCGGCCCATCAAACTCAGCCACTGTCCGGTGGTGGCCTATGTTATTGGTACCTATTACGCAGCCAGAAGTACGATTATGGCTAACTTAAACCTTAAATAAAATCAAAACTACTGAGGTTAGAGAGCTGCAATTTGGTATGTTTGATGGCTGGAGGGTGGATGATCAATATACCAATTTGCAGCCCTCTAACCTCAGTAGTTTTTAAGGTCTGAGGGCGGACGGACAGACACAGCCGGCACAATAGTTTCGTTTACAGAAAACTACAAAACGAGCTGGGAAATGACTCAGGCAAAACAGTGAGGTAAATCAATATTTACTTCATTTACTCAAAATCGCAAAAGGTGACAACGGCGATATTACGCAGATCATATGGACACACTTAAGAAAGGAAATAAATATTATCCACTATTGAAGACTTTTGCATGTTAGACTGCATATATGTTTATATATTCAAACATATACACAAACACATTATGCACTATACAATTTGTGTGCTTATACGTGTATGTATGTATGTATGTATGTGTATATATATATGCTGAAGCCACTGATTAAGATAAAAAATGAAAGGACAAAGGGCCAAGTACTACAGCTTTATACCCCAAGCATTTGTCAATGTCAATGTCGTTCATTTTGAACTTTCCAATAGGCTTCAGCTAATAAACAAAATTACCTGCTTACTTTTGTGATTTCTTAGTGTGTGTGTGTGTGTTTACTTTATAGAAACTAGTTTAAAGAGTAAAGTATGAGTAATTTACAAAAGGATAAAAAGACCGATAGATCAAATCTACTTCTTACAGAATGCAACGCGTCTGCTTATGCGTTTTCGATTGAGCTACACAGATAGATAGATTACGAGCAATCAATATAATTTCTCAGTGAAAATCATCATGCAACTTCAACGAAGGAAATAAGGAATAATAAATACAATTGATTTTCTAAGATATAAAATTTCTTTCACCTCTTTACTCCCTTCTACGCATCCCACTCAGATGTCGCGGGTTCGCGTCTCCCCAAGGCGATAAAAAAAAAAAAAAAAAAATCACTGGCTCTGTATCATGATCAGTTATTGCTGCAGTGTGGGAGGTTGACACCATCTTAGTTTTCATTGTCCCCAATATGCCATTAATATGATATAATGAATTAATATGCAGGTTAGATATACAATTACCTTGTTTTTTGACCCGTTTATTACATTACTGATTCACTCACTGAAATGTTTAAATGAATCGACAAGGTGCTTAAATTAAAAATCCAGTATTAATCCCTTTTTGTTAGTATCCACACTGGACGAGTGGGTTGCTTACTCGACTACCAATATGGTAGCCCGAGACCGAGTTCGCTCCCGGCTGCTGATCAGAAAGTAATTTCTCGATATAATGTGGCTCGGATCACACAATGAGCTGTAGGTCCCGTTGCTAAGTAACCAATTGGTTACTAGCCATGGAAAAAAATAAATCTAATCCTTTGAGCTAGCCCTAAGAGAGCTGTTAATCAGCTCAGTGGTCAGGTTAAACTAAGAAATACTTAAATCAAATAAATTGCGAAAGCTCGTTTAAATGAATCGAATAGACAATTCGAAAACTACACATTTCATGGACAAAGATGCCTTTGACGAATCTCCACAGTAATACGAGCGAATCTGCAAGGAATTTATCCTTGTTTACTTTAACATCACGGAACCGTAACCGTTTCATCCTGTAAATGAGCAAATCCCGCCAGAACGGATGAAGGAGCTTTTAATGTGTCCCGGATGAGACGAGAGATTTCCGCTGGATGAAGCTGGATGCTGACCTCTGGACATCACGTGACCTACGTGACCTTAGGTCGCCTGGATGGTCTGACACGTCGAAGATGATGTGATAGTTGTTGTGCTGATGAGATTAATGGAGATTTCGTGGCTCAAACTTAGCCTGATTATAACTCGTTTGTTGGGATTTATTATTATTATTATCATTATTAGAAATGTCCAAGAGGCTCCTCTGGAATAGGCCAAAGAAGTAATAATTTTGTCACAGCGCACTCAATTGAATATATATATATATATATATATATATATATATATATATATATATATATGTATGTGTGTGTGTGTGTGTGTGTGTGTGTATATATACATACATATATATATATATATATATATATATATATAATATATATATATATATATATGATATATGTATATATATATATATATATGTAGATATAATATATATATATATATATATATATATGTATATATGATATATATATATATATATATATATATATATATATATATATGCTCGTCAGTACTTAGGTTCCAACTTCTTTTGTGACCGTTTGTGGCTCAGCTGGTAGCGCCATGGTATTTCATTTAAAGGACAAGTGTCTGATCCCGATGGGAGTCAAAAATACATATACATATACATATATATATATATATATATACATATATATGTATATATATATACCTATGATAAACGCACACACACACA
Source organism: Macrobrachium nipponense (assembly GCF_015104395.2). Lineage (NCBI taxonomy): Eukaryota > Metazoa > Arthropoda > Malacostraca > Decapoda > Palaemonidae > Macrobrachium > Macrobrachium nipponense. The sequence continues at coordinate 47,009,068 of NC_087211.1, read as the reverse complement.
CACACACATATATATATATATATATATATATATATATATATATATATATATATGTATGTGGTCGTGTGTGTGTGTCTGTGTGTGTGTGTGTACCTACGATAACCGCGGTGGCTCTTGATAAAACAAAACAATGGTCACTGTCAAACTCATCCTGAGTAAAAAGAGGGTAACCAATCGTTTCTTAAAAAACATTTCATTTCCAGATTTCTATTTACTGATCGAATTGCAAATATCTGGCGCTGGAGGCTTGGCAAGCAGGAATACGCATGACATTTGCTAGCTAATGTTGCAAACTGTTTTTACCGGGCAGGCCTACTAATAATTATGAACGAGTTACTAGAATAACTTCTCGTTCCAAATTTCCAACGGAGATATCATAACATAAACAATGAAAAGGCTTACTAATCAATCTAAATATCTAATAACCAGAGTTGCGCTGAGAATCTATTCGTAAATGGCATTTCTGATGAAACATAATTGGATATAGTGAAAAAATAACTGATTGACTTTATACAATAGAATAGAATATAGAATTTACGTCAAAGGTCAAGCGCTGGGACCTATGAAGTCATTCAGCGCTGAAATGAAACGGAAATAAAATAAAAAAGCTTGGAAGGTCCAACAGGAGAGAATAAATAGTAAGGTAGAGGAAAGAGAATATGAACGGAGATACAGTAACATGAATGAAAGGGGTTGCCACTAGGGGCCGAAGGGATGCAGCAAAGAACCTGAAGTCCTGCCAACAGTGTACCGCATGAGGTGCACTAACGGCGCTACTTCCTACGAGAGATTGACTTTGTCAAATTTATGCAGTCAAAGCTAAGCACTGGGGCACTTTCGGTCATTCAGCTCTTATAAGGCAATAAAAAAGGGGGAGTTGGAGTGGTTGAACAGCAAGATAAAAAGAAAACCGGAAAATGAAGGTTATGAAGAAGGATCTAGAGACAGACCTGAGAGAAAAGTTACAGTTGGAGAGGTTAGACAGCAAGACTGACGAAAGGGAACAGGAGTAGAGGTAAAGTAAGCTAAAAAAAAATCTTTTTAAATAAATAAAAAGTGGGTGTAACCAGAGGCCGATGGGACGTTACAAACACCCCTCAGTGACGTCTACAGTGCACCACGTGAGGTGCAATGACAGCGGTATCCGAAAAGAAGATTTTTGGAAATAGCAGGAGAGAGATGATTACAAAAAAAGTGACATAAAATACAAAAAAAATACATTAAAATACTGTTTAAATATATTGAAAGTTGAAGAACCACCGCACTTAAAAAGGTTTAAAATGTAAAAATAAATAAATAAATACATAAATGAAATAAATAAATAAACAAATATATTCAGAAATTACAAGAAATGAAGAGAATATGGAAAGATGAAAGAATTTTAGTGTGACATTGACGAAAAGCCGAGAAACTGATTCGAAGAAAAAGAATTGCGAGAATACCAATAAAATAAAATAAAATAAATCAATAAATAATGAGAAGGCAGCGTAAATTAAAGAGTTAAATAACGATTGAATTGTCAATGTACATTTATTTTTTTCGAGTGAAGATAGATAGTAACCGCGTAGTGGGGGTAATGCCGCCAGTGCACCTCACGTAGTATACTGTAGGCATTACTACAGGGTGTTTGCAGTCACCCTTTAGCCCCTTGCTTCAATCAATTTTTAACCTTTATCTTGACTTCCATTCCCGCTCCCTTTCTTCTGAATTGCTGTACAATCACTCGAACAATTACTTCTTATTACAATTGTGGGATCTTCTCCCATTTCCACCTTCAGATCCACGTGCTTCATCTCCTTTACTTTCTCGGTCTCTTTATCTTGCTGTCCAACCGCTCCATCTCCCTCTATTCACTATCTTGAGTGCTGATTGGCTGAAAATCCCTCACCGATTGGCTTGACAGCGTTAAATTCATAAAGCTAAAAACTAAGACAGTTCGAGATAGCTCGCACCTTCACCTTTTGTACTCTTGTCTTATGTTGTTTTGTTTTAATTTTAATATTTTTCGCTCAGCATTTATTTCAAGGCTGCCATTTTCCTACATAATACGCATTTCTCATTTTTCCAAGAGTCAACAGATAGGTTTTGTCTGAGTTTCTTGCATGTTACTTCAGTTTTTTTCAATGATAACGACTGATAAAACGATAACTAAATAAACGCTTTCAATAATATAAGACAAATAAACTTCATATATTAAGCTTGTAATATCCTTCCGGATACAGTCCATTCCTACGCGAATACTTTGCGATTATGAAAAGACAAAGTTAGTCCAGGCTGCATTTACATAACACAACTAAACCTCATAAAATCTAGCGATGCTTCCATTCTTTCACCCAAGAGCGTAAAGGTTTTCAAACCGCTGAGTTCATCACATTTTACTCCACAAAAATGCGAAATAAACAACGATCATTCCAATTCGTTCATCCAAAACGTTACAATGATGATTATGAAGTCATAAGAATCAAGTCTCGTTTTCATTCGGGTCTTATTTTTTTTCTTTCGTTAAACTTAATTTTTTTTAAAGTGAGTCGTAAAAAGCCATAAAAGTCGAATGCCCTATTTTGTGCTACTCGCAAGTTGGTGTGAATACATGCAGGTATTGGCCGTGACGGGTAAAAATGCGGTTGAAACAATGAAAACCAACGATTATTACCGCCTTCAAAATCATGGCGAGAGGCTCTGTAAAGTTCCGAGTAAAAAGTCACGTAACGCGAAGAAAATTTTTGGGATGGAGCTGTATGTGTGTTGAATATATGTATATATACAGTATAAATACAGTATACACACACACACACACACACACATATATATATATATATATATAATATATATATATATATATATATATATATATATATATAGGCAGAACAATTTAGCACATTGGAGAGGTTGGAAACCAGCGATGGAAAATGAAGACACTGAAACCATTGGAAAAAAATGTAATACATTTAGAGGAACAGACAGAAATATATGAAAATATTAGCAGGAACGGACGAAAATGAATGAATATTAGCAGGAACCGTCGAAAAATTAGTTTAAGAAAATGGTTTCGTCCATTATTTTCTCAAGTTTCACTCAGTTTCCTGTTTATTACAAATATTAATCATTAGCTTAACTATAATCCTAATATTAGAAATAACCATGTCTCCTTGCATTTATATTCTTAAGAAGAAGGAACCCAACTGAAATCACTATCAACAATCAACACGGGTTAGACGCCAGGCCTCTTTGACGCTTCAACACCTAACCGAACTTTAAACAAAAGTCCCGTCCTGGCATAAGACCAACAAAATCTAAAGCAGAGCCACCCAAATCTTTATAAATCCACAATTTTCTTCGGTAGGTTCTAGACCAGGGTTTCCCATCCTCGGATACATGTACCCCCCGTGGTAACATTTGTACACTTCAGCAGGTACATGGGATCATTGGATCTGAGAGGACAGCCAGTACTGCCCAATGCATGATGTAATCTGCACTAAGATCGTACAATGTTGTGTCTTTTTTAGATTTCCTTATTACCATTTATTAATATTCTTATGCAGTCTACACAAAAAGATTTCAAAAAATTATTATCACTATCAATTTCATTTTTGTTCATCTTCAATTTTTAGGGGTACACAGGGAAAAAAAAAACTGCCCAAGGGGTACAGAACAAAAAAGGTTGGGAATCCCTGCTCAAGACCTTCCAGAAACCAATTACCACCCAAAATAAAGAAGATATTGTGTTCTGAAAAACTTGATAGCATGAGTCAAAATGCAGATATTTTTTTCTTGATTTCCAATTCCTAGAAACCTTTATCATTCCAGTGGGTGGCTTCAATGAAAACAGACCATTTTCCCTTTGAGTTATGTTGCACTAATACAGGGTAACTGTATTCAATGTACTGCAAGGTGTGCGTTTACTTATTTATTTTTCTTTGCGTAACAACGTTCGTCTACTATAATGAACTAAATGTCTAGACCGTCGTCCTGCCCGTTATTGATTTCCCCCCTACTGGCTACTACTTAAGTATTTAGGTCCGAAATTCATGACGGTAAATAACTTCTTCTAGACAAGGAATTGCTGTCTCAACCCTTCTGTATTGCTGTTATTTTTGACGGCATAACTATAATGTGTCCATTTCTTACCGGTAAAATGGCTAAAAAGCTATTCTTTAAGTTAAGGCTCCATAGTCATCTAAGAGATATTTCCTACCCCAAGGGATTCACAACCATTTACCCAGCTCTTTTATGCCTGGAGGAATATATTTCTGTGAACGGCAGGGGCGCTTTCCAAAACAATTAATGATATAGTATAGCATCCACAACTCATTCATAGTTAGTTTGACCTTTGACCTAACAAGCATTTGCTATTTAGGATATGTAACCTTAAATGCGCATGGAAATTTAAAACTTTAGTGTAAAGGCAGCTAAATTAAATACAAAGGACTGTTCCTATACAACTTAATATATACTCGGAAACAGACTTATTATTGTCCTCATTTTAAAGGCAAGATTAATTTTCTTTACACGTTCTCTCTCTCTCTCTCTCTCTCTCTCTCTCTCTCTCTCTCTCTCTCTCTCTCTCTCTCTCGACCTAGATTTCGAATTTCCAAAGTTATTCTAAAGATTTGCCTGTAACTACCATACTTAAAAAAGAATGGAATATATTGACAGTTTTCTTCAAGATTCAAAATATAAGTCCTATTTCTTTTAAATGTGTACCAGCTTTTCGTCAATACTCTCTCTCTCATAATAACAAGTGCATACAGGACTAAATCCCTTTCGTACCTGAAAGTCTCCATCCTTGTACAAGAGACTCAATTAATTACTTCATACCTGACACATAATCTTCTCTCAACCTTAATGTAATAACCCTTCATACCTAATCGCACACACACACACACACACACACACACACACACACACTCTCTCTCTCTTTCGCTTTTACAAAACACAAGACTAATTACCTCATAACAAACTCATATCCCCCCTCTCTCTCTATTATACGAGACACAAGACTATTTATTTACTAAGTAACGCACTCACACCCATTCTCTCTCTCTCTTACCTTGTACGAGAAACAAGACAAGGTACTTCCTAACCAACACATACCCAGCTAACCATCTCTCTCTCTCTCTCTCTCTCTCTCTCTCTCTCTCTCTTTTGTACGAGACACAAGATTAATTGCTTCATAACCATCACATACCCCCGCCTCTCTCTCTCTCTCTCTCTCTCTCTCTCTCTCTCTCTCTCTCTCTCTCTTACCTTGTACGAGAAACAAGACAAGGTACTTCCTAACCAACACATACCCAACCAACCAATCTCTCTCTCTCTCTCTCTCTCTTTTGTACGAGACACAAGGTTAATTACTTCATAACCAACACATACTCACATTATGTCCCCCACTCTCACTATCTCCTCTCTCTCTATTATACGAGACACAAAGACTATTTATTTACTAAGTAACGCACAATCACACCACATTCTCTCTCTCTTTCACCTTGTACGAGAAACAAGACAACCCCGGTACTCCTAACCAACACATACCCAGCTAACCAATCTCTTCTCTTCTCTCTCTCGTGCTCTCTCTCCTCTCGTCTCTCTCTCTCTCTCTACTCTCTCTCATCTCTCTCTCTACGAGACACAAGATTAATTGCTTCATAACCATCACATACCCCCGCCTCCTCTCTCTCTCTCTCACGTCTCTCTCTCTCTCTTACCTTGTACGAGAAACAAGACAAGGTACTTCCTAACCAACACATACCCAACCAACCAATCTCTCTCTCTCTCTCTCTCTCTCTCTCTCTCTCTCTCTCTTTTGTACGAGACACAAGGTTAATTACTTCATAACCAACACATACTCTCTCTCTCTCTCTCTCTCTCTCTCTCTCCTTGCATGCGCCCCAACCTCTTCCTTCGACCTGCTCCTCTTCCTTCCTCATCTTTAAATAGTAAAATATTAAATCAACGGAATAGTTTATAGCTGTGTTCTTCCCCCGGTTCCTGAAGCAGTCATGGGCGCGTCCGAATTCTTTCTCACCAGAGCCTTTCCCGCAAAGCGCTTGCCGAAGCCAGTGCCGATAAAATGCGTGAACTCCTCGGCTGAAAAGGGCCATGAAATATGGATGATTTAAATAGTTTTGAGTATACAGAGTATCATCAGCTCTTCCGAGCGTAGTTTTTTTTTTCTCTGTCTCCGTCTCTCTCTTTCCGCAAAATTGCTTATTTGTTTTATTTTTTATGGTATTCTCTCTCTCTCTCACTCTCTCTCTCTCTCTCTCTCTCTCTCTCACTGTTCATCGTAATTTTCATGTACATGCACATGACATATATATATTATATATATGCGCGTGTGTGTTTGAAATCCATAAAATTGTAACCAAGTACCCTTTTCTAGACCAGACTCGGAGAAAGCCAAGGAAATGGGGGAGGGATAAAAGGGGCGGAGCTTCAGCACTGTGGAAGCCAGAGACCTACGCTAAGGGTCATGGAAAACAGAGGGAGAAACTAAATTCCAAAGCCTAACAGAAAATGGGAAGGGCGTCAGAGAACAGCTTCCATTTTATTAGATTAGACTTTTGTCCATCATTTGTCACCGTTATTTAACTAATTCATTTTTGTGGCTATGCTTAATTGTCTTTAGAAGGGAAGTAAGAGGCAACAGACATTCCAAACACACACACACACACACACACACACACACACATATATATATATACATATGTATGTGTGTATATATTATATATAATACCTACTAAATACAATATATTATATATATATACTATAATCTATCTATATTATGATAATTATATATTATGGTATATATTAATATATATTTATAGTATATCGTCCTCTGATATTAATATATAATATATTTTTATATATATATAATACTATATATATATATATATCTTATATATTATATAAATAGCATATATAGACATCTTTTTATATCTATATATATATATATATTATATATATTATATATATATATTACATATCTCTATAATAAATACTATATATATATATAGTATATTAGTATTATATATATTTATTACATATATATCTCTTTATATCTATATATATATATATCATATTTATATATATATATATTATATACATATATATATATATTACCTATATAATGATATATATATATATGGAGATATATATTATATGTATCTATATACATCCACACACACACACACGCATATATATATATATATATATATATATATATATATATATATATATATCTATATATATATATATTCTTATAATGTAAGTTTGGAATGCAATTATAATTGTGGTAATATGATTAATTCACATCGGAACTTGTGTATCAGTATGAAATGTTTGTTTCTGTGTTCAGATTTCCCAAATTTAAAGATAACATGCCTTAAGTGATCCATTTTTCATTTTGAATTACGTAAGACACAGAGGGAGTGAAAGCTCATAAGCGCCTTTTGAAGGGAGTCGTATTCGCACTTTGAGAAAGTCTTAGCTAGGTGATTTCTTTATCGGCGCAAAACAAGCGTAAGACCCCCCAAGCCGCAATGTTATCCGGCCCCTTAAAAAAATAGATGAGCTAAGCTAGTTTTTATCATCGCAGTCGAGCCTGTGAATGGAACAAGAGAGCCATTTTCATAGCTATTCCTATAGAGATGACGTAATATGTTTTCGCCTTCGACTATAGACTAATAGCGATACACTTATGGGTGAGAGGAACATTCATTCTTTCGCTTTGAGGAGAGCGGCGTGCGTTATACTCTCTCTCTCTCTCTCAAGAATCTCTCTCTCTCGCTCTCGCTCGCTCGCGAGGCTGTCTCAGTAACTTAACGTAACGAGCTGGTCACTCATTTTTATATAATTCTTAGTAATATATGTGTTGTTTGTGGGATCTGAACATAGTATTGCATTTATTGGTTTTTGTGAAGGCGCCAAGAAAATAGTGAAAAAGTGTAAAATTGTAACAGGCCTTTTGATTGAGCTGCAGCTGTGTATAAGGTATTTTTTACAAATGTTGTGAAGTGCACTTCGGGTTTTTTTTATTCATTTCTAAACATTTATCTTTTGCTTTGTTCTTTTCACATTTTTATATGCTTAATGTGTGTACTGTCAATGCTTTAATTGTTTTCATATTATGCATTATGTTTTTCTGCATTGTCTTTATTTTGTTTAATTAGTTTGAATAATATTCTATTGTGTACATTTTGAATCTTACACTTGTGAATTAACTTGCATTTAATTAAATTTAATTTCAAATTTAATTATTGCTTTATGATTTAATTTAATTAATTTTCTTGATAAACTTTGATTTAATTTTGCTTAATAATTAATTCAAGAATTAATTAAACTTTTGTTTTCAAGTAATAACAATTTCCCTGAGATTGTGAATTTCACTTATAAATTTTGAATTTAGAAATAAACTTTTGTATTTAAAATTTATATGAGCATTTCATTGAACCACCAGCTATAATTTATTTTGTTTAGGTAGAAATATAGAGTGATAATTGTGACGTTTCCCACAAATAAAACAGAATCAGGGAAATACTAAAATTTGAATTTGCACGAGTGATGCCCTTTAATTAAGATTACCTCACACATATTTTAATGAACTTAGACTGATTGTTTTCTTGACTGTTCAGTTAGAAAAAAGGGATCACTCTTACTTTAGAGTATTCAGTCGTTTAGTATTTGTGATGAAGGGTCAGGTGTCTGTCTGTAGTGAGGTAAGTAACAATCAGGTACTTGAATGAACTGTGCCCTAAGTACAAAGGGTGTCCCAGACCCAGGAATAAAAGGGTCTCTTGTATTAGCAAGTACAAATGGTAAGTGTAGTAACCAGATACTTGGCAATTTGGGTTAACAAATATTAATGGTGTCCAGACACAGATCTTTGACTATTTCATGCACCAAGTATTAATGGTATCCAGAACCAGATACTCTACGCCACTTCGTCACAATATATATATATATATATAGTATATATATATATATATATAATATATAATATACACACACACACACACAAAATCCACACACACACACACGCATATATATATATAACACATCCACAATACACACACACACACACATCCAAAAACCCACACACGATATATATATAACATCCACACACACACACACGCATATATATATATATATATATTATTATAATATATATAATATATATAATATATAGATATATAATATTATATTATATAGATATATAGTGTGAATGAAAACCTAAAATACTCACACCTATAAAAGCTCCCAAAATGGAAGCCCATTTCTCGCCACGAAGGTCAACTCTTACGCACACAAGACACATTTCGCAAAAATTCGGGACGCCAATCCCCCCCGTACCTCTGATTCGGGCTCCTACATGACAATAATTCTACAACTGTTTTCTGCATTCCGGAAGATAAACAACATCTCACCTTTACCGCACATCGGATTATAAAAGTCACACACAAAAAAAAACCTTAAAAGTATTTTGCTCTCTCTCTCTCTCTCTCTCTATCGCCCTTTGCATAAATTACCTACCCCAAGGCTATTTCCATTTATAAACACAACGCTTTTCCTACCTCATCATTGTCCCCTACGAGAAAGTGAAATCCCGTTCAACACCCCTGCTGCTCTTTTGCAACCACACATCATCCCCTCACGACCACCGCCAACTTTTTTCGAGATCTCTCCGACCCCGATCTCTTTAATAATAATACTACTAATACTTCCTTATATGGGTCCCGTTTACCGCGCTACGTCTTCCCTGGCAATTCGGGTTTGGAATGATGACGACGCCTCAATTTCGGCGTTAGAGACCCACCCACCCACCCTCTCTCTCTCTCTCTCTCTCTCTCTCTCTCTCTATGATTGTGTACGTAATTAGGTAAAAAGAATTGCTTACACCTACTCGGCATGCTCTCTCTCTCTCTCTCTCTCTCTCTCCCTCTCTCTCCTAACCACAGCGGGAGTAGAGATATATATATATATTATATATATATATATATATATATATATATATATATATATATATATATATATAACTATTTCAACCTTGTTCTCTCTCTGAATGTCTAAATGTCTACTTAACTAGGTTGTAAGCATTGTCTACATCTACTCTCTCTCTCTCTCTCTAACCACGGCATACGTAAACAATATAACTTTATTTTGGCATATCTGTGTGTGTGTGTGTGTGTGCGTGTGTGTGTGTGTCAACAACATTTCCTGAACGATCTGTATTAAATTCACTGTACCTGACTGTAGGCATCTCTGCGTGACTGGACGTGCGCGCACCTATTAATGACTAAACAACTGACTTCATAATCACTAATCTCTCTCTCTCTCTCTCTCTCGGAGCATGTTTTATAGACTCGGCTCACTCTTTTTCGCTTCTTTCCCACATTCCATTTCCCCCGCAGTCACAGCTTGTCTCCCCTTTCTTCGAAATCATTAGTCTCCCCTTACTCAACCTTACCCCTCACTCTCTCCCCTTGATACACCAACCTCCGAACCGCCCCTCCCTCCCTCCTCTTCCTCCACCTCCTCCTCCTCATCATCATCATCATCATCCTCCCCTACCCTACCCTGACACCCCCACCCCTCACCCCCAATCCACTGGGCCTGCCGACCAGCTCTAGTTTCAACGAAATTCTCGTACATTTCTCGGAAGCGAAAATAAGTCAGGGTTCAAAGAGAGAGAGAGAGAGAGAGAGAGAGAGAGGAGAGAGCCCGTGTTCCTTCGATCCTATGGGCCGGAGGCAGTAGGTAGGCAGGCCTGGAAGAGGGAAAGAGGGGGCCAGGCAGGGAGATGGAATCAGGCATGTAAGCAGCAGGGAAGGAGGATGTTTGGATGAGCCGTTGCAAGGGCTATATACCTCCACCGACGAACGCGGCTCTACAAGAAGAAGCAGATGCCGAGAACTCGGGCGGCTGTGTAGGTGGGTGTACTTAGGAGGTCGAGGTGTTGGTGGGGGTTAGGTAGGGGTGGAGGGGTTTTGTCCTTAGGTGGGTGGGACAGGTGGGGTTAGGAGGGGAGGGTGGCAGTGGCAGTGTATTCTAAGGCCATTTGAAGGGGGATTATAGTATGCAGGGTACGATATTCTACGAGGCTACTTGAAACATTCCAGAGGCCTCTCTCTCTCTCTCTCTCTCTCTCTCTCTCTCTCTCATCGTGGTATATATGACATGAGGAGGAGTTCTTTAAAGAGAGAGAGACGGGAGGGCTGCGTAGACCCGTCCGGGACACTTTTGACGGCTTTTGCTACATTGATCCAGAGTCCTCATTAATAAAAAAGAAGGGGGAGGGGGAAGGGGAGGCGGAGGAGGAGGAGGAGGAGTAGGAGGGAAGAGAAGGGAGGAGGGGCTAGAAGAACCTCCATCTGAAGCTATTCATAAATAAACGCGTAAAATGATGTTTGGTGTAACCTTGCAGGAAGTATTTCCTCCAAGGGTGAAACGTGACCAAGGGTGGGAAAAGAAAATAAATAAATAATCAGAGAAGTTCTGTATTTTCCCCCGTTTTTCATTTCGCCTTATTTACGTTTACTTCTCGGGTGAGAGGAGATGTTCGTCGCTATCCTAAGGGAGATTTTCTTTACTATTATATATACCCTTTCCCCTTTTCATAGGATGGCTACAAAAAGTATTATTATACTGACGGTTCTCAGCAAGCATTGTGGGATTGGGTTCCAAGACTTAGGACTTCAGTGTGTGTGTGTGTGTATATGAGTATATATATCGTTATATATAATATATACACATATTATATATATGTGTACAGGTACATATACATATACAAACACATATTCATATACGTATATGCATATATGTCTGTATTTGCGAATCTGTATATATTATACATGCAGACATACATAAATATGTATGTGTGTGTGGTTGCTTGCGTCTGAGAGAGAGAGAGAGAGAGAGAGAGAGAGAGAGAGAGAGAGATCAAAATTGGGGCAGGGATCTCTAAAAGGAAATATGATTCAATTTTACTCAGATTCTAACTCATAAACATTCTGAGGAATACTTGGGAATAAAAACAAGCTTTTGAAATAGCAATAATCATAAAAAACGCGTTTATCATGAATGACAATTATAAAAACTTTCATCTCCAGTTTACCCTGTTTATACCCTTAATAAATATGAAATGAAATAAGCAGATATATATATATGAATATATATATATATATATATATATATATATATATATATATATATATATATATATATATATAAATACTATATATATGTGTGTAAATATTGCACACATATATAAATCTTTATATATACAAATATAGCTATATCTAATACACAGTTTTATATATAATAATATATATATATATATATATATATATATAATATATATATATATATCAATTAATTACACACATGTGACATATATGTTCATAAATATTAGGCCAAAACTATGGCTGTTATCGAATACACTATACTTTGGGAATAACTTTAAGCCAGATGGATTCATAATTGATAATATCAGCCACACGATTATGCATATATATACACATACATTAATAGATACATATATATATTAATTATATATATATACATATATATATATATATATATATATATATATATATATATATATATATATATATAGGTGTGTCTGCCTTAGGAGTAAGTGCAAAAGGTAGACTATCTTTCTCCCTAGCGGCAAGTCACTGACTGCCTCACGGGGAGAGAGAGAGAGAGAGAGAATAAGTCTGTCATTGGGAACGTGATGATGCCGATATGAAATGGACGCCATTAAATAGCTAGGTGGAGCTGGAGTTAATTCCCTTACAGCAAGTGTCATAGGATGCCCTGACCGTACTCAGAGGCCTTGACACGGTTTTGAGTCACGGTTTTCAGTCAACATATGTGGTCGGCAGTAACTGCGTCCCTGGTGTGCTTAAGAGATGTTTCGCTCGGAATTTAATGGATATGTTAGGTATTCAGAGTTTCTTTTTATATACAGAATGTGGTATTCATTAGCATATACGCACATGTGTATGTACTGTATTCGTGCCGACACGAGCGCACACATGTGAGTGTTGGTATATTATATATGTGTGTGTGTGTGTGTATATATATATATATATGCATATATATAATATATATAGATAGATAGATAGATTTAGACAACAAATAAGGGTTATGGACGAACCTCTAGAGATTGTTAATCTATATACGTAATTATGAGAGACAGTGTTTCCCCAGAATATGAGACAGAAATTAAAAGAAGGATAAGCGAAGGATGGAGAGCTTTGGGTAAATATAATGGCAATATGAAAAGTAAAATGCAACTTTCTCTATAAAGGAAAGTATGTAATCAGATGGTCCTACCAGTATTAACTTATGCATCAGGAACTTAGAGCCTTACTAAAGCCTTAGAACAAAAGCTAGTAACAACTCAAAGAGCTATGGAAAGAATAATGATGGGAATAACACTAAGAGACTGAAAAAGGGCAACTTGGATACGAGAGAAAACTAAAGTGGAGGATATTGTAACAACAAGTAAGAAATGGACTTCGGCAGGACATATAATGAGAATGTCAGATAATGGGTGGATGAAAAGAATAACAAAATGGGTCCCTAGAGATTGCAAACGAAGCAGGGGAAGAAGTGAAGACGATGGATTGACGAGCAAAGAAAATTTGGGGTATAGAATGACATAGAAAGACCATTAACAGAAGGGAGTGGAAGAACATGTATGAGGCCTTTGTCCTGCAGTGGACTAGCAACGGCTGATGATGATGAGATGATGATGATGATGATGATGATGATTATATATATATATATATATATATATATATATATATATATATATATATATATATATATATATGTAATATATATATATATATAGTATATATATATGTATGTATGTATATATACTTATATATAATGCATAGTATATATGCACACACCTATACACATATAATGAGACAGAGATCGGAGTGGACAAGCAAACACACACACACACATATATATAAATATCTTACTTGGAAATATATTTTCAAAATCGGAAAATAATATATCTTGCAAAAATTCTAACCTCTATGTAGCTTGTATTATGAATTCATTTCCAGTGCTTACTTCAACGTCCTCTGTTTGGATGGTTATCGAATAAAAAAAAATAGCTTAGAGAAGAAAAATATGCGTTGAAGCACGCAGAATGTGTCAATGAAAAAAAAAAAATGGATAAGGGAAAAAGGAAAAGAGGGGCTGGAGAGGTGCGGGTGTGGGTGTGGGGCTTGGGGGGGCGGGGGGGGAGGGGTAAGTGACCGGGAATTTAGAGAATTTTATTTTGCATCCACAAGTTAAACGAGCAAGGATCCTGTGCATGAGAAAGGGGGATGGGGGCGGTGGGAGGAAGACAGGTACTAGTGGCGGCTTCGTTGCCTAGCAACCGCGTTTTCTTCTCCAAGGAACCTCTCCTGACGTCGACTTGTATTGTGGGATCCAAAGATTGCAAAGACATTATTTCTTTAAAAGGCAGATCCAACAGATTTTCTCGTTCGGTGTTCTTTACTGTAATAATTGTTTGTTTCGTGTATCAAAAAAACTAAGTGTGGTGTATATTTCCTTCCTTTTTTATATATCTAATTATTTGTCTCAACTGAAGAGTGAACTAGGTGTGGTGCATATCTCTATCTTTTCTTTAGTTTTCGTTTTTTGTCTGTATATTGAAGGCTGAAGCGAATGTGAGTATTTTCTTCCTTTATTTGATTGCTTGTTTATAAATTGCACATTGAATTATAAGTGGTGAATATTTTCCTACTTTTCTTTACCAGTGTTTATTTGATTAAAGATTGAAAGATAAAATAAATGTGGTGAGTATTTTCCCACTTTCCTTTCCCTGTGTTTATTTGATTGCAGATTGAAAGACAAATTATATGTGGTGAATATTTTCCTACTTGTCTTTCCTTCTGTTTATTTGATTGCCGATTGCAAGGCAAATTAAATGTGGTGAGTATTTTCCTACTTTTTTTTACCTCTGTTTATTTGATTGCAGATTGAAAGACAAATTATATGTGGTGAATATTTTCCTAATCTCCCTTCCCTGTTTATTTGATTGTAGATTGAAAGACAAATTGAGTGTTCATTAATTTGTGAGGTGAAGAGTGGTCTAATATTGCATAGTGATGGACCAGCTAACCTTGATGTTTTCGTTTCCTTGCAATTATATAAAATCCTGCTCTTCATATATTTACACCGTGATATTTTTTCCTTTTGGTTTCGAATCACATTTTCCGCGATGTATCGAGTCATAATCGTCTTTATTTGAGAGGTTATAAGTATATATGTGTCAGCTAGCAACATACGGCCCAGTCAAATTTTTGTGTCTTATCAAATGGCATACTTTCTATGAGTTTATCTAATCTCTTTTCCGTCCTCATATTATATAAAAATAACTTCTTTATCGTGGATTGTTATTGATAACGAACAACTTTCTTATTGCCCTAGATTCTAAATATCAGATAACTGTAATGGCTCATATATATATATACATACATACATTATATATATATATTATATATATATATATATAAATATATATATATATATATATATATATTACTCTATATATACATATATATATAATATATATATATATATATAGTTTATGCATACATATACATATATGCGCTTGTGTGTGTGTATAATAAATATGTTTTCCTTTGTTAAACGACCCTAGCCTCTTCTGAAAAACTATACAAATGATAGAAGATGAGATTAACAGTGAAAGCGAATTTTACATTAAAGTAGAGTAAAAGAATCTCTAATACGTCCATATAAAAAACTCGCTGTACTACATATCTGATTTATTTCTTTATTTCCTGGTGTATGATCTGACATGCGAAAATAATCACGCCATTTCAAACAGAATCTTTTATCAGCTCGTGTCATGTTTGGTAACCTGCGTTTGATGATTTCTCAAACTGGTAAACATAAACACATACACTCTACTGAAACATTTTTCCACTACATCTAACTTTCGGTAACGACTAAACATGCAAACGTGCAATCTACAAACATTTTACCCAACAAGCAAACACTGTGCGCCCTATGAAATTCACACGGAAAAAAATTGTAGAGAAGTTTTCAAAAATCAGGGTTTTGGGCCCTTGGGCACTCTCGCATGCTTTTCTGCCCTTCCCTTGGGTATTCCGCCAGGTGAGAAGTGAGACCACAACTCGCCACCAGATGAAGCCATTGTGGGAGAAGCTATTGTGGGATTTTACTCGACCTCCCGCGTCCTGCAAAATAAAACATGATTTGGGAGGTGGGATTTTTACGACCGAGAATTTTTTTTTTTTCTTTTTTTTTTTTGCCTTGTTTACTATGCACCTCTTCTGTTACTGCGTAAATTTGTAATGTCAACATAAAAAGTGCAAATGATTCTGAGGGTTCTTCGCAAATTTGCCCGATCATTTGTACATTTACTGTGTATCGTAAGCGGTTTGTAACCAATGCAACGGTGATAATTCAGGTAGGATGTATGCACTGCATTCTTGAATTTGCAACTGCTTTCACATGTTCATCATGACCACGCGTATTTGTTCTTTCCTAGTAGTTGTATGATGATGAACAAAATATTTTCATGCGAGGTTACTAATGACCTGCAGGCAAAATTGCATGCATCAAGCTTCGTGTTTGTTATTTATTACCCCTTTTAGGGATGGAAATCTTCCAAACTTGTTTTTTTATGAGAGAGAGAGAGAGAGAGAGAGAGAGAGAGAGAGAGAGAGAGAGAGAGAGAGAGAGAGAGAGAAGAGAGAGGAGAGAGAGAGAGAGAGAGAGAGAGAGAGAGAGAGCCATTTCTTTAAAAAAAATATGTTCTACTAGCGTTGTCGAACTTGTAAAAGAGATCAGTGAAGGAATATGTACCGACATGCAATGAATACTTCAATTAGAAAATTATTTAATGTACGATGCAAAATTAGAACAGATGGAAATTTTCTCAACATGAAATGGCCTTAAGCAGTTTCTTGACTGGCCCCCACGCAACACGCTGGCAAATTATGCAATGAAGTTGTAAGATATCTTTGCCAACAAAGAAATTCCTTGGATTAATTTGTCACAGGGGAAAAGATGAACCGAAATATTTTTTTTCCATTGTAGGAAAAAAGAAAAATATTCCATTGGGCACACACACACTATCACATTTTACTTAACAAAAAGTCCCCTAAGGACCCGAGGAAAAAGGTTTTCCTTGGAATTTGTTAATGCGTTTGTCGCCTGGAACTTCTATCCAATTTTTGAAATTCCGGCCTGATTTTCTATTGCAGAGAGAGACTTTTTCGGAGGAGAGAGAAAAAATTCTGTTTTGTTCTGCTGTTCGTTTCAATTTAGATGGAAAGAATGGTATAGATGCCCAGAGACAGGGTTACACTCGAAGGTTACAATCGGCTTTTAATCAATACTACACCTCGGTTAATTGTCGCGGCAAACTAGACGGGCTGTTAACTTTTTTCGCTCTAGCGTCAGTTTTTCTAGAGCGAGTTTTTTCTGGATTCGGTTTTTCTATTCGAGTCAGTTTTTGTAGTCAGTTTTTCGAGATTCAGTTTTTGTAGTAAGTTTTTTCTACATTCACGTTTTCTAGATTCAGTTTTTTCAGTCAAGTTTTCTAGAGTTGGATTTTTGTAGATTCAGGTTTTTCCATATTCATTTTTCCTAAGTTCAGCTTTTCTTCTCTGGTCAGTTTTTATAGATTCAGTTCTTTAATTTCCTCTACATTCACGTTCACTAGATGCAGTTTTTTCTAGAGCCAGTTTTTCACGTGTCGATTTTTTCTATAGCCACTTTTTCTAGATTCAGCTTTTGTAGCGTCAGTTTTCTCTAAAGCCAGTTTTTCTAGTCAATATTTTTTTCTATTCAGTTTTTCTAGAGTCAGTTATGCTGTAATCAGGTTTTTCTACAGTCAGTTTTTCTATTCTAGAGTCACTTTTCCATAGATCCAGGCTTTCTAGAATCAGGTTTTTCATAGATTCAGGCTTTCTAGAGTCAGTTTCTTTCCCATTCAGTTTTTCTAGCGTCAATTGTTTTCTATTCAGTTTGTCTATAGTCAGTTATGCTGTAGTCAGTTTTTTCTAGAAACAGTTTTTCTATTCTGGAGTCACTTTTCTAGAGTCAGTTTTCCATAGATTCAGGTTTTCTAGTCAGTTTTTCCTAGATTTAGGCTTTCTAGTCAGTTTTTCCTAGATTCAGGCTTTCTAGAGTCAGTTTCATTCCATTCAGTTTTTATTCTAGAGCCAATTTTTCTGGAGTCGGTTGTCTTAAGAGCCAATTTTCCTAAATTAATTTTTTCTAGTGTCAGCTCTTTCTAGAACCAGTTTTTCTAGAGAGTTTTTCCTGAGACAATTTTTCCCAGTCACTTCATTGTACACATCACGACCATTTCTCAACGATGGCGTTCATTCAAGTTTTTCGGTAAATTTAGCTTAGGCTTTTTATCTATTAGATTAATATTTAATATCGCATTTTTCTCCCCGACGTCTGAGGGAATTTTAGGTGACAATCTTTTTAAAGAAAGCAGAGTGATTGTTTGTTTGTTTTATGGTGTTTTTACGTTGCATGGGACCAGTGGTTATTCAGCAACGGGACGAACGGCTTTACGTGACTTCCGAACCACGCCGAGAGTGAACTTCTATCACCAGAAATACACTCCTGAATGGAGTGAATCATACCCATTTTATTTTACGTATGGGCAATAAATTAGAAAAGGCAACCTAATCCGGAAGTTTAAGTTTACTTATCAAATTCCATTTAACCACTTTATTTTACGTCTGCGTAAATTTGTGAATTTCAACTGACAATTATATTTACTTTATAAGAGTAAATTTTACTTTGAAATTTTATTGAACGTCTGCCTACCACAACCGGCCCCCCTCCCACCCTCCCAAAAAATGTGAGGAAGTTGAAAGTTAGGAGGACATTGCAGCTTTTGAAAATATAAAATATTTATCTGTGAAAATTACCAGTAAGGTCTAAGTATATGTATGAATATATATATATATATATATATATATATATATATATATTCGTGTGTGTGTGTGTGTGTGTGTGTGCGTGTGTTTAAGTGTGTATGTATGTATGTATGTATATATGTATATATATATATATATATATATATATATTTATATATATATACATGTATGTACATAGTTATTACACACATACATATACATATGTAAATAGATACATATATATGTGTGTGTGTATGTGTGATCAGAAACAAATTTCAAATTACGAGTGAAGATGTAAGCACTGACAATATACTATTAAGGAAGATTAACAGCCGATGAAGGTCGCTGTGTATAACTGAACCCACGGCAAAATGCCTGTATAGTTTCCCTGTATAAGAACATTAACCGTAATAAACGCTCTAATTACCGCTTGATAATGACCCAGGCTATAATGAAAGGCATCATCACTTACACCGTATTATGCGTTATCGTACAACTATGCATCACGTCATGCTTTATTGGCTGGGCAAGATTCCCTCACATGAAAATTAATTCTTCCCACGTTCCCGTTTTCATTCAGAAATATCTTTTTCGTCATTCTGTTTTTCCAACTATTCTCATTTGCGTAGTTTCATTCAGATTTCCAATGTATCATCTCTTGCCAAGAGACTGTTTAGCAGAAGAAAAATGTCAGTATCGCAGAAACCAGACAGATAGACAGACGCAAAATGATATATAAAACGCTTAATTTTAACATTTTACATTTTTCCCATCAACCAATTTTTTTTCCCAAATTTTTGTTTTATCATTTCAACCAAACTTAGTTTTTCCATGTATAATTATATCTCGGCGACTCTCGATTTCATTTGCTAGATTGTCTTATTGATTCGTCTAACTTGCGTCGTATTTATTCTCTTGCTACTTCTTAATGAGCTATTTTAAACCATCTTTCCCTCTCCGAACACGCATCTCCCTACTTCCCCCAGCCTCCACGACCATAACCCCCATAAAGGAAAGTATATTTTTATTCTATATATTCACAAGAATCTTGAAAAAAAAAAAAGCTGACATGAAGATGAAAACATTAAATAAAAGCAGAAACGCAGAGAGAGAATAAGACGTAAAGAAAGCGTATAAATGAATGCCAGGCTGCTGCGGCGATGAAGGGTGGGAATCAACGGGGGAAAGGAAGAGGAAGGGGGAGGAGGAGATGGAGGAGGAGGAGGAGGAGAAAGAATGAAGAGAAGAGAGTCAGTAGAAGATTAGCTGGGTACATTGTAAAGAGTCTGGAGGGGTTGGATGAGGAGCCCGTGAGAGGTCGGTCGGAGAGAGAGAGAGAGAAAGAGAATGCAAGAAGATAGGAGAGAGAGAGAGACGAGAATGCAAGATGAAAGGAGAGAGAGAGAGAGAGAGAGAGAGAGAGAGAAAATGACAAGATGAAGAATGATGATGATGAGAGAGAGAGAGAGAGAGAGAGAGAGAGAGAGAGAGAGAGAGAGAGAGGAAAATGCAAGATGAAGATGATGATGATGATAGAGAGAGAGAGAGAGAGAGAGAGAGAGAGAGAGAGAGAGAGAGAGAGAGAGAGCCATGCACTTACGCAGGTCAAGAGGCAGAAGAAAGTCGAACATTAAAAAAATGATATAAAAAAAAGAGCAGGCGGAATTCCCAGAGAGAGAGAGAGAGAGAGAGAGAGAGAGAGAAGAGAGAGAGAGAGAGAGAGATGAAGTCCTTTTATAATACAACAGAGCTTTAAAAAACCCAAGCCAACAGAAATGGGACTAAACAACCACACAAAAAAAATACGCACACGTTATGTACACTACGCAGTAGAAATGACTGTATGTTTGTGTATGTGTGTGCGCGCGCGCGTGTATGTGCACGTTTGTGCTTTTAAAGGCGGAATGCCGTGAGCCCAACTTAAGAGATATATTAATGCGTGGGTGTTTCACTTATACATAACCTCAGTCTAAATTTCCCCTTGTGTACATGGGCATACGTTGAGGGGAGGCAAGGGGACGCGACCTGCTTGTTACTTATTAATAAAGGGAGTCATTAGTTACCTGTAATGAAAGGTATCATTTATTGCGAATGGAAGCCGTGAATTACTGAAGGAGGTCGTTAGTAATCAGAAAAGGAGGAAGTCGCCTCCGATTAGGAATAAAAGCACGAAATAATTAAATCTGAGGAATGAATATAATTAATCATAAGGCAAGAATCATTAGTATTCAGTCAAGAAATTCATTGGTATTTACAAAAGAAAATTATTAGTGATTACTTAACGCCATTAGTAAAAAGAGAGGTTATTATCTCTTATATTAATGAAACAATCAGTAATTAGCAAAGAATGACCTCAACGATTGCTTGAGAATATCATGATGGAATAGGACAAAAGAGGAGTGATTAGTAAATACTGATAAAGTCATTTGTAACGAACAACCCGCTTCTCCCCACCACCCTCACCACCAAGGGTGTTTAGTATTTAAGCAAAGTTTGCATATTAAGCAAATTTTGAAGAATCCAGAGAAATGCAGATCACGAGAGGGACATTTCAAGAAAAAGCGCCGAACAGAATCTCTTGATCCAAAAGCATTATTTTTTACCGCTGTACTTCAAGCTCTGGTTAGCTTAGGTGTTTTTGTTCAGCCAGGCAGGACTGCTATAGAGTAATGGTAGTCTGGCGTCACAACTTCTAGGTTACTGACACCGAAATAAATTTAAATAGAAAAAAAATTAAATCTAAAATAAATTTCATATAAAAAAATCTAGAAATATATGTATATAAATATATTTGTTCATGTCATAGTTGAGAAAACTTCTGAGCGTATGTCATCGGCATCAACTGCTAAGCCATATAACAGTCTTCTTAGTTTAAATTGATGAATTACTATTGGAGAAGTTACCTAATCTAAAGTCTTTTGCTACTGAAAGGCAACATGATATACCAAACCTGTTATCAATGCTCCCCTTCATCCAGTGAAACAATATGCAATATAAATTGTTTAAAACAATGGGAATATTTCAGAAATTCTCAGAAGAGAACAACACTGCTTTTATTACTGGTGTACTCAGATTTGCTACCTTATTTAAGATCATTTCAAGAAGCTGCAACACGACTTATATCATTTCAACTTACAGAGTTTTACAGTGTCCTTGAAGCACACTATACAGAGACTGGCCGAGATAATATGTATTTGGACTTGGAAAATGCTTAAATGTTATATTGCGTTCCCTTATAATTGTCATCCTGACAAACCCATTAAACAAAATTAAATTTTCACTCTAGACAAACGTTGAAAGTCCCTTGGACACCCAAGACTAAATAGTTCACTACGATTTCTTTGGTTAACCTGTGTATCTCTGTAGGGTGCATCATCCGAAAATAAATTCAGGTATTCTAGATATTTTTTTAAAGTTATGAAATGTGCTAGCTTGAATTATCCTTACTCTTAGAGGAGAGGTTTCCAAAAGGCATTTACATTCTGGATCCCAGCATTGAGCAATTTCAATCAAACTTGGTATACCTGTGACTTACTATCTTCAAAAGAACACTGTGGGGGGTAAGATATAACTAGCATTGAAGTGTACCAACGCGGGTGGGGTTGGTAAGGGCCTCCCTGAAGCAGGGCTGGTTCTGCCTGTAGACTAAGTAACTAAATAAACTCTATGAATTTATCATATCTCAATTCAGTATACATATGACTTACCATCTGGAAAAGAATAGTGTGGGGTGGTAAGACATCACTGGCACCAAAGGAGGGGGTGGGAAGGGGGTGACACATAACAAATAACAAAAAACGACAGATATTAGTGCTTAATCCATAGTTTTCGAGGTTGCTGAGATGAGATAAAAGGTGACACTCCGATGCCCTTAAAGTCCAAGTTTAGCCCAGATAGGAAAGGTAGGTGAGAGGAGGTGAAATTTAAAATGTCTAATCCACTTTCGAGGTTGCTGACATGAATAGTAACACTACGAATGCCCTTTAAATCCAAGTTCAGCCCCGATAGGAATGGGGGTGAGAAGGGATGAAATATAAAATGTAAAAATAAAAAAATAAATAAAAAAAACTGGGCAATGTAACTGTAGCAACCATCTTAACAGGAGAGAGAGAGAGAGAGAGAGAGAAGAGAGAGAGAGAGAGAGAGAGATATTATCGGTTGTTCTTCAGAGTCCTGGGTAGTGTCAGGCCCATTAAAAAACTAAGGACTCTATTTCGGTGGACTAACTTCCACCCTTATCATGTAGTGAATGACAGAAGGAGTTACACTGGCGAAAATATATAGTGGGAGATATGCCCCTAGGTGACGTTGGTTCTGCTAATTGTTTTAATCCGCTTCATCGCTGTTTTAAGGAAGATATTGTCTATATGGTCAGAGTCCCAGGCTTTCTTAAGGCAACGATGAAGCTGAGTACGAAAATTAACAGAGCCAACGCCGGCTTAGCAGTGACCTGAGGCATCACCTTAGGGCATAATCTCCCACTATATATTTTTGCCAATGTAACCGAAATATAGTCCTTAGCTTTAAACCAAAGTGTTATAATGGGCCTTTTATACTTGAGACGTATCCTGTTTTAACAGAAGAATGTATAAATATGTATAAATATATACATACATATATTAAAACGTGTAGCATAAAAGATAAAATGGATAAGATGCAACATCTAATCTTTAAAAAAAAAATTACAATACTTTCAGGCAAAATTTGTTGAGATATGGAAACTGCTCTTAAAACTCTCAAAGACCATAGCAGCTTCTATCAGCAGAAAAAACGGTGATGAAATATTCAATTAACAGGAGAAACTGAAAAATAACATTTTAAAACCAATCAA
The DNA here is from genome assembly GCF_015104395.2 of Macrobrachium nipponense. Classification (NCBI taxonomy): domain Eukaryota; kingdom Metazoa; phylum Arthropoda; class Malacostraca; order Decapoda; family Palaemonidae; genus Macrobrachium; species Macrobrachium nipponense. The sequence goes on along the minus strand of NC_087211.1, from coordinate 46,985,275 downwards.
TAATATGTCTTATGGAAAAAATCTGCCTCTTTATTATGTATTCAACCGAAATCATAATCTTCCATTCTCGACCTGGTAACTTCTAAGGCTCAGCACAACCTCTCCTTGAACGCTGATTATGACCCTTACGGACTAACCAGAGTCTTTACATAACCATTCGTGCTTTTATGAAAGTCTTCCCATTATCTTGCATTGCAAAAGTTTGCCGTAATCTATGCATATGGATACTTTCAGCCATTACCATCATTCAGATTCATTTTAGAAGTTTGGCGATCTCCTTTCTCTCTCTCTCTCTCTCTCTCTCTCTCTCTCTCTCTCTCTCTCTCTCTCTCTCTCACACACACACACACACACACACACACACACACACTCACGACCTCTTTGAAAAAGAATAATTGTTAATTAGTTATGACATCAATGATATCTCTGTCTGACCTTTTATAAGGAATGCCTCTGAGGAAATCATCCTCTCTCTCTCTCTCTCTCTCTCTCTCTCTCTCTCTCTCTCTCTCTCTCCACCGTTTGCTATTTCAGTGACATCCTAGCTTCATGTCCGCATTAGCAACATCTACGCAGCATCTTGACTCTTTCATGAGATGCGACATTTTCTGGCGTAGCAGCGTCCTAAATTTCTCCTTTAAGGAGCCGCGAAATCGGTTTGTCTTGTACTTACGTAATTAATCTTTGGGGGGGTTACATGCCTTATTATGACCCATTACCCCTCGCCCCAGGCAGATCAAAGCTAGTTGAAGCGTCAGTTTTATTCGAAGGATAGGATGTTTAAACAACGGAAAACTCGAATTTAGCAAAATAGGAAATGAAAATGAAGATAATATGAAGGAATGAGGGCGGGGTGAGGGGATGTGTTCATAATGAAGAGTATGACTTAACCCCAAGGGTAAAGATTGACTCGACTCTTAGGTAAAGCAAGGTTATAGGAAATTGCAAACACAAAGGAAATGAGGATATTACACTGCCATGGAAAAAATAAAAATATCACGAGCATGCTATCTTTTGTTACCTTTGTAATGGCCCATCAGTAAGATGGTCAATAAACAAATAAATAAGCACATATATAAACCACAACATAATACACAGAAATCAGTAATAACAGTAATGACAAGAAGGAAAAACTAAGGATAATGTCTTAAACTATCGAAAATGAAGGTAACCTGCCGATATACTTTATTATGAGTGATACCGAACGTGTTTTATCAGACAGACGAGATGATGTCACTTACCAATGAATAGTTTTTACTATGAGTGACAGGAAACAGTAACACGTCCACGTCAATAGAATGAGTAATTACAAACTGAGATATCATTTTTGCTTGCTTGCTTGAGAGAGAGAGAGAGAGAGAGAGAGAGAGAGAGAGAGAGAGAGAGAGAGAGAGAGAGAGAGTTCACACTACAAGTGATATTCTTCATGATAGTTTTGTCTGTAGAAATTTGTGAATTGGTTATTAAATTCCCCTGCATATGGATTCGAAAAAACAAATATTGATAAAAGTACAACTTACAATAGAATGGACTCATCTTATAAAAACAAACATTACAACAGGAGAGAGAGAGAGAGAGAGAGAGAGAGAGAGAGAGAGAGAGAAAGGGGGGTGGGAGGGGGCAGATGCAACGCGAGACTGTGTTAATGGAACAAATGACTGACGGGCTAACGGTAAACCTGACAGGAAAAGCCGATGAAAATTTGTTCGTAATGACATATAATAATAGCGGTATGATGATCATAATGACCTGAACATGACGAGTAACAACGTCACAGGTAGGCAAGGTATTTCACGATGTTCCAGAGAGAGAGAGAGAGGGGGGGGGGGCGGGTATTTCATATTGTCCAAAGAGAGAGAAAGAGAGAGGAAGTTCACGATGTCCAGAGAACGAGAGAGGGGTATTTCACGATGGAGAGAGAGAGAGAGAGAGAGAGAGAGAGAGAGAGAGGGTATTTCATGATGTCCAGAGAGATGGAAAGAGAGAGGAAGTTCACGATGTCCACAGAACGAAAGAGGGGTATTTCACGATGGGGGAGAGAGAGAGAGAGAGAGAGAGAGAGAGAGGGGTGGTATTTCATGATGTCCAGAGAGAGGGAAAGAGAGAGGAAGTTCACGATGTCCAGAGAGCGAGTTATGGGAATTTCACGATGGAGAGAGAGAGAGAGAGAGAGAGAGAAGAGAGAGAGAGAGAGATTGCGAAACAAAATATGCAGATTCTTCTCCAAAGGTTGAAGCGTCGGTGACAAACTGGTGGGTTTTGTTTACACCTGAGGTATACGATTTCCTCCTCTTCTCTCCACTAGTTGGGAATACTTGAGGTCACACAATACATCTGCAATTGTAAGCAAACCACTCTCTCTCTCTCTCTCTCTCTCTCTCTCTCTCTCTCTGAATCTGGGCAGCGGGAGGAAAAAAAACATTTGTTTATTTACTTCAAGGGGATATTTTGAGAAAAAGAAACCGCATTTGTTTATTTACTTATAAGATATATTTTGAGAGGAAGAAAGCGCTGTATCAGATGTTCATGAATGAATTGTATAACCTTCCCATTCAGAGCGTAGATGGGAAGGTAAACTAAAAAAAAAAAGGCAATTGATACATAAGGGGAAAAATAGTATGATATATATATATATTATATATATAAATTTATAATATATATATATATATATATATAATATATATATATATATATAGATATATATAATATATATATATATATATATATATATATATATATATAGTGACTTCAGCATTCAATTATAGTGTCCAGAAGGAGTCCATGATACCAGATTCAAAAGGCCAAGTTTATTACATATGATACGTTTCGCACAACTGTGTGCATCATCAGTCTGTGAATAAAATACAAAGACATATTATAAACAATCACATAAAGTTAAAAGGAATTCACAAATTTTTAAAAATAAAGTCTAAAAAGATTAAAAAGAGCAGGAAATAAAAGAGAGACTACTAAAAACACCAACCGTCCATGATCAGAGGTGAAGATGGAATGAGTTACAGTTTGCAGAGAGAAGGGACGACAACTATGCCAGGTACAGAGGTGACGAGGAACAAATTACCGTTTAATGAGGGCACCAGTCTTTTAATATATAACGACTCCAGCGTTGTTAGTTGGTCAGGATGTTTAACATAATCAATTATTGTAAAATGTTCTTTTTAAATTTCAGTCTTGCATATTATTGAGTGGTTTCTGATATTGGAAAATTAATTCTGGTTGTTTTATCCTTGACCTGTACGGAAGCTAAAGCCCAAATGGCTACAATATCTGACCTCAGCAACCTCCGAGTCGATCCAACGTAAGAGCCCGGACATCCAGGTCATGTGAATTTATAAATAACGTTGGATCTCATGAAGGGCTGAAGGCGATCTTTAAAGTTAAAAAACGATCGAATAGTGCAAGGATTACTCGACACAAGCCTGACTTTGAGACAGGGAATTTCCTGTTCAATTATACGAGTGAGGTTTAAGATAAATTTTGAATCTGAAAAATACGGAACAGTAGCATAGAATATTTTCTTTCGGGTACAGACAATCAAAAGTAGTTGATGATGGATGCAAAAATTTGGAAAGTACTTTGTTGGGGATTTTATGTACTATATCTTGTGGGAATGAATTGGCTTTGAAAAAGTTTGCCAAGAAAGCCATTTCGTTATGAAATATTTGCCATGAGGAAGAATATTTGAGAGCTCTATTAATCAGCGTATAGATGGTGTTGAGTTTAAATAAATGAGTATTGGCAAGAGCTATAAAAGTTATTGGTTAAACCCGTATAAGTTCGTTTTCTGTATACTGCCGTGGTGAATTCCGAGTTATTTCTCGTTACCTTAATATCAAGATATGGAAGGCTGCCCTCGCTCTCTACCTCCATAGTAAAATTAATCTGAGAATGAGCGTTATTAATGAATTCTAAAAACAAGGAGCACTGCCATGAATGTCTAAATAAAACAAAAGTATCATCCACATATCTTCGATATGAAAATGGTTTAAAATTAGGGTCACAACCGTTTAAAAGTTTTGATTCTAAATCAGACATAAAAAAGTTAGCAAAAATAGGGCCCAAAGGAGACCCCATAGCAACTCCATCGACCTGCGAGTAGAGTTCTTTATTAAAAATGAACATCGAATCTTGCACAGCAAGATCGAGAAACTGTTTAAAAGTCAACCGATCAAAACCACGAAATGTTGTATCATCATCAATAAAAATTTTGTCAAGTATAATATTAATAGTATCATTTAGCGGAACATTTGTAAAGAGGGACTCAACGTCGAAGCTGACCATGTAATAGTCCCCATCTTGCTTAGTGATTAATTGCTGGAATTCATAGCCGTTTCTTAAGGAATATTCATTGTTACTTAATTCAGACAGTAATCCCGCTAAAAATTTAGAGATAGAGAAAGAGGGGCTATTATATGCAGCCATAATTGGTCTAGGTGGTAAGTCAGGCTTATGTATTTTTGGTTGTCCATATAGTATGCTAAATGACGAACCAGTAACAAACAGTTTTTGATAGATAGTTTCATTTATAATGTTATCATTTTTTATTTTTCTCAGAAATCTGTTGATCTTATCTTCCCTCTTATATATATCAAGAAATGTTGGTTCACCATGAGACTTAAACTTCGTACCGTCAGATAAGATATTTTCCATTTTCCTGACATAATCATTTTTGTTCAAAATAACAACTCCCTTGCCTTTATCAGGTTTACATATAACAATATCTTCCCTCTCTTTAAGTTTCAACAGTATTTTCAAATCATTTGGTCTAAAAAATAGTGTCCAGTTAGTTTTAAGATTGAGGTAAGTTTTATGAGTTAGGTTGGAAATTTTCTGTTGAAGATTACCTATATTTTGATTAAAATCTAACTTCATCAGTCTTTGGATAACATCTCAAAAGGTAAGAAAAAATCTGGCATAGTTGGGTCTAAAAGACGGAAGGCAGAAATCCAACCCAAAAGAAAGTAAAAACTCTTTTTATTTAATGCTCTTTTTAATCTTTTTTAGACTTTATTTTTAAAAATTGTGAATTCCTTTTAACTTTATGTGATTGTTTATAATATGTCTTTGTATTTTATTCACAGAATGATGACGCACACAGTTGTGCGAAACGTATCATATGTAATAACTTGGGCCTTTTGAAAATCTGGTAATCATGGACTCCTTCTGGACTCTATTATGTATATATATATATATACTATATAGTATAATATATATATATATATATATATATATAATATCATATATATCAATCGTGTTTTTCTTTAAAGAATATTGCATTACTTTCTTAGTATTTATAGCTTTTTCTTGACATTCAGGAAACCATAGATTACTGTTTTTTGTATTTTTTTTTTTGTGCATAACCCATTTCCAGCTCTTGATATATATATATATATATATATATATATATATATATATATATATATATATATATATATATATATCAAGAGCTGGAAATGAGGTTAACAAAAAAAAATACAAAAAACAGTAATCTATGGTTTCCTGAATGTCAAGAAAAAGCTACAAATACTGAGAAAGTAATGTAATATTCTTTAAAGAAAAAAAACTTTTAATAACTCAAATAGTATCTGTAAATTTGTCAGGATCCTGAGGTTCACTCAAAACCTCCTTATCCCATTCAACAAATGGTTAATCTAGATTAACAAAAAGGAATAAAAAAAATTTTTAAATAACAAGTCAGATATATTCTACTTTTCAGGAAATTAATTGCACGGTGCAAGACTTGCAACAGCATAGTCTAGCCATAAGTAATTTACAAGACGATGAGGATGAGTACACCACAAAATAAAGATAAAATGAAGGACAACAACACATTTATGGCCACTTCGTTTAAGAGTCGTTGTGGAATATGATCAAGACCGGTTGAGAGAGGAGATAAAAAGAAACGACGGAGTCTGCAAGGCCTTTCGACGTCATGTTCTAAGTAAAGGACGAGAAGTTGAAAGGCCTAGCAGAACTCCGTCGTTTCTATTTCCTTCGTGGAATTTGTCTAAATTTATTCATAAATTAATCACGTTCAAATTTTCATGATCAAGAAGTTAGACAAGTATATATATATATATATATATATATATATATATATATATATATATATATATATATATATATATATATATATATATATATATTATATATATATATATATATATATATATATATATATATATATATATGACTGGTAAAAGTGTTCTGTAACAACAGAATTCCATCTAATAAAAGGAGCCCATAAAAACACCAAAATGTAGAGAGAAAAAGTATTATATTATTTCAGAGACTGCTGCTCTCTCTCTTCAGGTATATGAATGAGAAAAGTTTACAGAAAAGGTGGTGGTATTATACCAAGAGATTCGTCCACAAGTAAGCCAATTTAGGTCACCCCGCTGATAATCTTCCTTTAATCTTCTTAAGCGTTGGTTGAATGAACACTGCGTCGACGATGTCGGATGTCCAATTCCCTTTTGAGATGTTCATTACCTGCTTCTCTTTTATTAAGGCCGATTCCATCATTTGACTCTTGTACGGCAGTTGCTGCTATAAATTACACGTGACATATTCAGTTTATTCTATGGTTATGTTCATTTATATGATTGAAAATAGCCGAGTTCTGTTGTCCATACCTAACTGACCGTTTGTGTTGTATTAATCTCTGGGGAAGTGATTTACCTGTAATCCGATGTAAGATTGGTCACAGTCCTGGCATGGGATCTCATATACCCCAGAGTCTTGGGCGATGTCTTTTGTTGGACGTTAATCAGGGATTTGGCTAAGGTATTTGGGTAGGTAAATGCAAAAGGGTTGGATTTCCCAAGGGTGTGAGTTACTCTCTTAATCGTCTCCAGGTGGGGAATTTTTATTTTATTGTTGGGTGTGTCTCTGGTCCTTGTCTTTAGGGGGTCGGTAGAAAATTACGTTTGCTTTTTGAATTGCTTTCTTTTCTCAATTATATGGTCAGGATACTTTAAAGATGAAAGTTGCTTGCGAATTAGTTCAAATTCTTTTTCCAGGAAATCTGGGGAACAAATTCGTAAGGCTCTTAAGAATAGGTTGCTAGCTAGACCTATCTTGATGGTATTGTCATGATAGCTAAAATAGTGAATATATGAAAGTGAGAACGTTGGTTTTCTGTATATGGTAAATTTGTATTCTGTCGTGTCTCTGATTATTAAAACATCAAGAAAAGGAATTTTGTTGTCTGTTTCCCATTCAACTTTAAATTTGATGCTGGGCACTAATGCGTTTAATTTTGAGAGGAATTCATTAAAATTACCCCACTTATTATCCCAAAATGTTAGTATGTCATCCACGTATCTCATCCACAGCATGTTTTTGGGTTTATTGCATTTATTACTGTAGTTGCAAAGTATTACCATGTACAGATTGGCTCAAAATATGGACTTAAAGGACTACCCATACTACACCCGAATTTTTGCTTGTAGAATGATTCCCGAATGAAAATACGTTATTAGATGCACATAATTCAACTAACTTTATTATTTTGTCAAGTGCCAAAGGGAAATGATCTGAATAGGGGGATAATTTTTCCCTTAAAAACTGAAGAACGTCCTGTACTGGTACTTTTTTGAATAGGGAGTCTACGTCAAGGCTTAAAAGTTTTATGTTGTGAAGTGGTATAGTGTGCTTCTCTGAATTTGTGACAAAAGTCTTCCGAATGTTTGATGTGAGCTGGGAGAAAAAGTGCCTAAAAAAGGAGAAAGGAGGCCAGCTAACCATTTAGAAATTTTGTAATTGAAAGCTCCGGCGCATGAAACGATGGGTCTGAATGGAAGATTGTCTTTGTGAGTTTTGGGAAGACCATAAAAGTAGGGTAATTTAGGATTAATTACTTTAAATTTCTCTAATAGTTCAATACTCTTTTGTCTTGGCCAATTAATCTTACTTTCCGAAAAAATTCTGTGGGAACGTTCTGGAGGGGATTTTTCGTCAGTTTTTCGTAAGTATTTGTGTCGCTAAGGAGCTGGTTGATTTTGTCGAGGTAGAAGTCTTTGTCCATTATTACAATTTTGCCGTCTTTGTCGGATCTACTTATTATAACATCTAACTTTTTTAGCGAGTGGATGGCTATCATGAATCTGCGGGGAACAGGATATTTCTTATGAAGGTCAGTTAAAGCATTTAGTAACACTTCCTTTTAAACATATCTCTTCACGGCTGTAGTTTTTGTCAGATATGAATTTATCAAAAGCCACTATGAAGTCTAGGTTGTTTTTGCGGTCTGGCATTAGGGCAAAGGATAAGCCTAAATTTAAAACTAAATGTTGATTTACAGTAAGGGGGGTGTTGGATAGTTTAAAACTTTGTCTTGTTGTTCAAGATTATTCCATGCGCTATTATCTATTAGGTTATTTAACTTGCGTAAAAAAAAAAGTCTGTTGTTGGATGGTCACGCTATTATAGGCAGCAATGTCGGAACAGAATGAATCAGATACCTGTATACGTGGTCCGTAGTGAGGAGGCGAAGATTAGATTGAGTTCCATATATCACTCTGCGTAGCACGAAGATGTCGTTTCTCGTATTGGTGATTCTTTCTTCCAGGAAAATCTTGTGTGATAGAGGGAAGGGGTTTGATTGCAGAGATCCGTCTCCCGATCCGTACGTTTTTGGGAGTCTTCTTGTTCTTTGAGGCATTCTTCAAAAAGTGTTTTTGGTTTTCAGCCGGTGTAGTCTGTTCAGTTCTTTTTCAAACTTGCGGAAAACTGGCTTGACTTCTGGAAGTGAGTGAAGAATCGTGGAAAGGCGGTTGAATTCCATAATGGGATGGGCTTGACAATGACTGGTAAAAGTGTTCTGTAACAACAGAATTCCATCTAATAAAAGGAGCCCATAAAAAAAAAACACCAAAATGTAGAGAGAAAGTACTATATTTCAGAGACTGCTGTCTCTCTCTTCAGGTATATGAATGAGAAAAGTATTTTCATTCGGGGAATCATTCTACAAGCAAAAATTCGGGTGTAGTATGGGTAGTCCTTTAAGTCCTATTTTATTGCCAATCTGTACATGGAATACTTTGAAACTACAGTAATAAATGCAATAAAACCCAAAAAACATGCTGTGGATGAGATACGTGGATGAACATACTAACATTTTGGGATAAAATAAGTGGGGTAATTTTAATGAATTCCTCTCAAAATTAAAAATAAAGCATTAGTGCCCAGCATCAAATTTAAAGTTGAATGGGAAACAGACAACAAAATTCCTTTTCTTGATGTTTTAATAATCAGAGACACGACAGAATACAAATTTACCATATACAGAAAACCAACGTTCTCACTTTCATATATTCACTATTTTAGCTATCATGACAATACCATCAAGATAGGTCTAGCTAGCAACCTATTCTTAAGAGCCTTACGAATTTGTTCCCCAGATTTCCTGGAAAAAGAATTTGAACTAATTCGCAAGCAACTTTCATCTTTAAGTATCTGACCATATAATTGAGAAAGCAATTCAAAAAGCAAACGTAATTTTCTACCGACCCCCTAAAGACAAGACCAGAGACACACCCAACAATAAAATAAAAATTCCCAAAACCCTGGAGACGATTAAGAGAGTAAACTACACCCTTGGGAAATCCAACCCTTTTGCATTTACCTACCCAAATACCTTAGCCAAATCCCTGATTAACGTCCAACAAAAGACATCGCCCAAAAGGACTCTGGGGTATATTGAAGATTCCCGAGCCAGGACTGTGACCAATCTTACATCGGATTTACAGGTAAATCACTTCCCCAGAGATTAATACAACACAAAACGGTCAGTTAGGTATGGACAACAGAACCACTCGGCTATTTTCAATCATTAAATAAATGAAACATTAACCATAGAATAAACTGGAAGTATGTCACGTGTAATTTATAGCAGCAACTGCCGGTACAAGAGTCAAATGATGGAAATCGGCCTTAATAAAAGAGAAGCAGGTAATGAACATCTCAAAAGGGAATTGGACATCCGACATCGTCGACGCAGTGTTCATTCAACCAACGCTTAAGAAGATTAAAGGAAGATTATCAGCGGGGGGTGACCTAAATTGGCTTACTTGTGGACGACTCTCTTGGTATAAATACCACCTTTTCTGTAAACTTTTCTCATTCATATACCTGAAGAGAGAGACAGCAGTCTCTGAAATATAGTACTTTTTCTCTCTACATTTTGGTGTTTTTATGGGCTCCTTTTATTAGATATATATATATATATATATATATATCACTCGGAAATTCTGAAAATTGGGAACCTTGTCAGCAGAAAATGTTCAAGAATGAATTGACGTTCGGAAGAAATACCTATTGTCAAAACCAGTCTATGTGCAAATTCCTTATGGAATCGATGTGTAACTAAGTATTTAAGAAATAAGGACCACGGCGGTAAAGTAGGACTGAACGCTAGCAAAGCATTGGAATCAGGAGCACAGGAATTGCTAATAGAATCAACTGAGAATGGATGGCTGAAGGACATCGATTTTCGCACGGACAATCCCCTATATATCCACCAGCAAGCATTTAAATAAATTATGCTTAAATGCATATGATAGTTAAGACATTCATACTAGCACAGTATGTATTACATTCTGTCATTTTATCTCATAATCATAACTCTGCATTTTGATGTTTATTAGCCTCGTTAACGAAACCCCCAAAGCGCCAACTGTGTCACTGTAGCACTCACTATTTTGAGTTCAATGTCTCTTGGAACAGGAATTTTCATTAATTCAGTAACTTTATTATTATTATTATTATTATACAACAAATAAAACAAACATGTGCCGCAAGAAGGATATATTTCCGTATCAACTTCCTCCAAGTGTGTGTGCTTTTTTTTTGTGCTATAACCTAAACTCAGTTTTATTATTCTATTACATAACGGATTTGTAACAAGAAGCAATGTCCGTGATATCTACAAATAAATAAATAAATAAGTCGTGGTTGACGAGCCCTCTGAAACAATATAATTTTATTAAGCTATAAATCAGCGCCTTTATTGCCCATGATAAAAACGCAAAACGGAAATGGCCGTTCAGCTCGACTTTTGGTCAGAGTGATGTTTAAATTATTATAAATTTCTCAGAGGACGTGATATTTCCGGGGTAAGGAGAATTATCCAAGTAGTGTAAGAGTTTTCCAAGGGCAAGTTATCTAGATTCTCCTAAGTAGCGTAATAGTTTTCTAAAAGTTATCCAGATTGTTCTAAGTAGCGTAAGAGTTTTCCAAGGGCAAGTTATCCAGATTATCCTAAGTAGTGTAAGAGTTTTCCAAAAGTTATCCAGATTATCGTAAGTAGCGTAAGAATTTTCCAAAGGCAAGTTATCCAGATTACCCTAAGTAGCGTAAGAGTTTTCCAAAAGTTATCCAGATTATCGTAAGTAGCGTAAGAATTTTCCAAAGGCAAGTTATCCAGATTACCCTAAGTAGCGTAAGTTTTCCAAAAGTTATCCAGATTATCCTAAGTAGCGTAAGAATTTTCCAAAGGCGAGTTATCCAGATTACCCTAAGTAGCGTAAGTTTTCCAAAAGTTATCCAGATTATCCTAAGTAGCGTAAGAATTTTCCAAAGGCGAGTTATCCAGATTACCCTAAGTAGCGTAAGAGTTTTCCAAAAGTTATCCAGATTATCGTAAGTAGCGTAAGAATTTTCCAAAGGCAAGTTATCCAGATTACCCTAAGTAGCGTAAGTTTTCCAAAAGTTATCCAGATTATCCTAAGTAGCGTAAGAATTTTCCAAAGGCGAGTTATCCAGATTACCCTAAGTAGCGTAAGTTTTCCAAGTTATCCAGATTATCCTAAGTAGCGAAGAAATTTTCCAAAGGCAGAGTTATCCAGAATTACCCTAAGTAGCGTAAGAGTTTTCCAAAAGTTATCCAGATTATCCTAAGTAGCGTAAAAATTTTCCAAAGGCGAGTTATCCAGATTACCCTAAGTAGCGTAAGAGTTTTCCAAAAGTTATCCAGATTATCCTAAGTAGCGTAAGAATTTTCCAAAGGAAAGTTATACAGATTGTCCGAAGTAGCGTAAGAGTTTTCCTTAGGCAAGTTATGCAGATTATCCTAAGTAGCGTAAGAGTTTTCCAAAGGCAAGTTTATCCAGATTATCCAGGGACAATGGAGATTCCAGGACACCAAAAGTTTTCCACTACAAACAAACCGCATCAAACTTTAAACGTTTTCAAAGAAACGACCAAACTCCAAAACAATTAACGTTTTCAAAAGAATATAATCTTTCTGATACTGAAGGCAAAATGTGGTCAGAGAACCGAACGAGTCAATTATGGTTCACCACACTTGTTACAGACTTTCTGCATATCATTGTTTATTTTGTTTTCAAGAAAGATAAACATTTATTACGCAATGATAATTTTACCAGTCCTTTTACTATTTCTTAATCACTGTTTATGTGTGTATATATTCGTGCAATATAACGCTGGCTTTCCCTGTTTATTATTTTTGTGTACTACTCCATTCTCTCTCTCTCTCTCTCTCTCTCTCTCTCTCTCTCTCTCTCTCTCTCTCTCTCTTCTCTCTCACTTAGAAGCTTCAATATTGTGATCTTGAATCACTGAAATGGATTTCGACCAGCAGGAAACTGGGCAAATTACCATCAGCCTCAGTGACAGCAATTGCAGATTTTTACCGTCAGCTCTAAAACAACACATTACATTTAACAACAACAACAACAACACAAACAATAATAATAACTATACAAATAATTATACCAATAACTTCGCAAAAGATATGAAATCGACTCTTGTAGTGAATCATCGTCTGTCAGATTGATAAAACTACAATAATAAAAGGATCTAAAGTCCCGTAAATTTTGCGAATTATCACTACTTCAGTCGACAGCAGTAATCATTATAATGTGTAAACGGTGAAGCGGTCTTTTACATTTATGTAAAACAGCGTGTTCCTAAAATGTCAAGTTAACTGCAGGCAATCATAAAAGCTGAACCATCGTGATCACTGCACAACGCTTCCGGTCCTCTGAAAACTGCCGAAACCTTTTTCCAGAGAGCTCACCTGCGCTGACCAGGTTTTATGAGGGGACAGGTAAAAGCTCTCGGAAGCGAAGACCCATTCTGGTAATGAACTGATCACACCCCTTGTAATTGTTTAATGACCTATAATCGATCTCAAAGTCAAGATGGTTATCTCTTGCACTTGCAGTATGGTTTCGGTGCAGTGAAACGTAAGAAGTGTTACCTGAGGTAAAAGTTGATTTTAAAGAGTAAAGCTTGTTTTTATTAGCCAGAACGGGACATTTTTACTAAGTATATTTACGTCAGGTAAGACTAACGACGGAACACGGCATTTTGAAAAATACAAATAAATATAAGGTCATTTAGCTAGCTTTGCTCTCTCTCTCTCTCTCTCTCTCTCTCTCTCTCTCTCTCTCTCTCTCTCTCTCTGTCCCTCTCCTCCTCCTCTCCTCTCCTCTCTCTCTCTATATATATATATATATATATATATATATATATTATATACTATATATATATATATGAGTGTGTGCGTGTGCGTGCGTGCGTCAGTTAGGGTAATTTACTAGAAAAAATAAAAAAACTATTAATATTAAAACATTTAATACAAACCGTATTCATTGCAAACCGGTACCTAGATCCGCATTCCCTCCTCCCATAAACCTGAAGTTCTGAGCAAATGAAAACCTAAATGCTGAATACGAAGAGGAGAGATTTGAATGATACATCTTTACGACGCATAAGCATTTTATGACAAACATCCTGTCACTGGATGCCATCTGCTTTTCTTGGTAAGTGTATTAAGGGGGCGAAAATACTGTCTTCCCAGCCTTAGGTTAACAAAGCTTATTTTTATTGGACAATGTAAATAAAAGAACTTAATTATAAAGATAATTAAGTAATTTTTATTTCTATTTTTCCCTTACATATTCCTAAGCTTCTTGAAGCAGATATCTCTTTTCTTTTACTAGAGTCAATATTTTGGGTCTTGTCAGTACCCGGATAGGTTACCACCCCAGTTTACGTAAGCAATAACACCTTCAACGCACCACTAGTCTTGTGGTTGGTGCAGTTCAGTAGTATCGAGTATGATCAGGCTTTGGGTGGGATACCACTAAACGCCATAGGAACCAGTTGGGATATAAATATTGGACAAAAATCTTTCCTTGAATTTTACAGCAGCCGTGGGGATTCCTATGCGAGTAGCAGCATAACCCTTATGACTAATTGTAATCTCAGCATAGCCCTTCTGACTAATTGTAATCTCAGCATAGCCCTTCTGACTAATTGTAAACTCAGCATAGCCCTTCTGACTAATGTAAAGATCGCATAGCACTTTTGGACTAATTTTTATCTCAGCATAGCCCTTTGACTAATCTTTATCTCAGGCTAGCCCCTTCTGACTAATTGTAATCTCAGCATAGCCATTCTGACTAATTGTAATCTCAGCATAGCCCTTCTGACTAATTCTAATCTCAGCATAGCCCTTCTGACTAATTGTAATCTCAGCATAGACCTTCTGACTAATTGTAATCTCAGCATAGCCCTTCTGACTAATTGTAATCTCAGCATAGCCCTTCTGACTAATTGTAATCTCATCATAGCCCTTTGACTAATTGTAATCTCAGCATAGTCCTTCTGACTAATTTTTATCTCAGAATAGCCCTTCTGACTAATTGTAATCTCAGCATAGCCCTTCTGAATAATGTAATCTCGGCATTAGCCCTTTGAAAATTTCTATCTCGCATAGCCTATTTCTCGACTAATTGTCATCTCCGATAGCCCTTCTGAATAATTGTAATATCAGCATAGGACCTTCTGGCCTGTACTAATTGTAATCTCAGATAGCCCTTCTGACTAATTGTAAATATCAGCATAGCCCTTTGACTAATTGTAAATCTCATCATAGCCCTTGACTATAATGGTAATTCGCACTAGTCCTTCTGACTAATTTTTATCTCAGAATAGCCCTTCTGACTAATTGTAATCTCAGCATAGCCCTTCTGAATAATTGTAATCTCAGCATAGCCCTTCTGAATAATTTCTATCTCAGCATAGCCCTTCTGACTAATTGTAATCTCAGCATAGCCCTTCTGACTAATTGTAATCTCAGCATAGCCCTTCTGACTAATTGTAATCTCAGCATAGCCCTTCTGACTATGTTTTCATTCTCGCATAGCCATTCTGACTAAATTCTAAATCTCCAGCATAGTCCTTTCTGACTAATTGTCAATTCTCAAGCATAGATTTATGACTTAAAACCTGAACCCTTTTCCAATTTGTCAATCTCAGCATAGTCCTTCTTGACCTAATTTCTTTTTATCTCAGCATGGGCCCTTCCCTTTGACTAATTGTAATCTCAGCATAGCCTTTTTCTAGACCTAATTTGTAATACTCAGCCATAACCCGCCCCTTGACTAACATGTAATCTCAGCATAGCCCTTCTGACTAATTTTTATCTCAGCATAGCCCTTCTGACTAATTGTAATCTCATCATAGCCCTTCTGACTAATTGTAATCTCATCATAGCCCTTCTGACTAATTGTCAATCTCCAGCAGAGCCCTTCTGACTAATTGTAATCTCAGCATAGCCCTTCTGACTAATTTTAATCTCAGCATAGCCCTTCTGACTAATTGTAATCTCAGCATAGCCCTTCTGACTAATTGTAATCTCAGCATAGCCCTTCTGACTAATTGTAATCTCAGCATAGCCATTCTGACTAATTGTAATCTCATTTTAATCTCAGCTTAGACCTCGTGACTAATTTTAATCTACGTGAATTTCAATATTAGCTTACGAAGAAGAGTAATACAAAATAGCAATTAGTACAAAATATCATATTAGAACTGATATGCAGGAAATTCCCTTTCTTAAATAAAACCCTAATAGTTTACAAAACTTTTAACTATATATATGTATATATATATATATATATATTATATATATATATATATATATATAATATATATATATATATATGTGTGTGTGTGTGTGTGTATACAGAGAGAGAGAGAGAGAGAGAGAAGAGAGAGAGAGAGAGAGAGAGAAATTCAAAAAATCTTAGAGCCAGCCCAAACCTCACTTCTAAAAACTGACAGACAGAACGAAAAAAAGGAATCAAAAGTATGACCGAAGCAGAGGTTATGACAACACAGATAAAATGCGTGTCTAAATCAATAAAGTATTAGTTTTTTTTTTCAAAAGGAATGACAATATTTTATAAAATGAGAGTGGCCGTGATTGCAATATCAATTTCAATTTCGAGTGGTCAAAGGTCATCGCCTACAGCTACGCCCCAAGAAATCGTTCAATTTGAGAAGGTTTTTCTCTTTCAAATTTATGTCAGTGTCGTTTTGAAACTAACGATGAAATGATATATATATATATATATATATATATATATATATATATATATATATATATATATATATATATATATATATATATATATATATATATATATATATATAATATATATATATATATAGTATATATGATATACATACACACACACACACACGCATATATATATATATAATATATATATATACATATATATATATATAGATATATATATATATATTCATAATAATGGACACCTCGTTCCCAAGTGGTTAAGACACACTTTATTATACAATGAATCCAAGATAGTACACATGAAACAATCATGTTCCTTCGAAATCCGTCGCTACTTTATCTAACAATGTAATGAATTACTTATCCGGTACTTAGTTAGGCCGCAGTGGATCGCAGCCAGTCATAGGTTGGCATGGACCGAGAATATATATATACATATATATATATATATATATATATATATATATATATATATATATATATGTATATATATATATATATATATATATATATATATATATATATATATATATATATATATATATTCAAGGCTGCATCTGAGGAAAGACTCTTTCTAACAAAGGCCATCTTCATTTGAACCAAACCATAGACCTTTTTTCACCCTTTGACACCTTATCGTATTCTCTTGAAGACCTTATGGCTCTAAGATGGTGAGGAATGAAAGACAAAATTAGACCTATGAGGTTATCCAGCGCTGAAACGGAAATCAACTATGAAACTACGGTTAGGAGAGGGTGGAAAGTAAGTTGGAAGAACGATACTATGAACGGAGGTACAGTAAAAAGAATGAAAGGGGTTGCGACTAGGTGCACCTCGTGATGCCGTCTCGATCTCTCGTTGAAACCTTAGTTGGCTTAATATGGAACAAACAAACGGGCCTCTTACATTCTTAAGTACCTAACTATACCAACGGGTCGTCATTGAACAAAGGTCTGAGTTGGCATAAGGCCGACGTAGCCTAAGCACAGCAACCAGCCAGTATCAATACTTTTTAAGATGAGAGCATCTCACACGCTACGATACAAACTAAAGAGTACAAGGCAGCAGCAGATTCTGCGAAACACAGATCTTCTTCCCGAAAACCCGAATCAATACGGCGAGGTAAAAACAAGAAAATCCCGAGAATCGAATGACTCCCTCGCTCCCTCTCTCCTTACCTCCCTCTCTCGCTCGCTCAAGACGCAAAAAAAAAAAAAAAAAAAAAAAAAAAAAAACCGGAGGGAAAATATGAATAATCTTTTCAAATTTGCCGTAAGAGCTTTCCCGCGAAAACCCGTATAAATACCGGGAATCCAATCGGCTGCTATTTGCAATGAGGAATAATGGAAAGTTTTTTTGTTTTTTTTTCGGAAATTTCTAATCGGGGAGCTACGCTCCACTTCACCGACTGCAATGCAATAGCGGTTTACTAATTGGGTAAACTGCGCGGAGAGCCGCTTAAAGGATTTCTTTTTTCATATTTTTTTATTATTTTTAATAAGAGCTTTCTGAAGCCTTTTTTTTTTTCAGAACGTCTCTCGACATGTTGTAATTAACAAATCTTTCTCGGCAGGCTCGATTTAATGAACTACTGCTGCTGCTGCTGCTGCTGCTGCTGCTGCGTAGACCAGACCCTATCGCGTGCCTGCCATGGATGATGTGGGTGTGATTGTGTATAACACAGATTAAGAAAGAAGAAGAGGACGATGAAGAAGCTGTGTAAACTCTACAAGATCCATCTCATACCTTGATGCAAGACATTTCATTATCTATTTCCTATAGAACTATCCGCACTGCAAATTCTTTCTAAAAAATTTTCTTATAAAAATAAAAATTGGAGAGTAAACACTACATGATCCATTATATCTCTTTATGCAAAGCTTGTAATTATCAAAATCCTACAGTTCTATTCGCACTGTAAATTTTTTCATGGTAATTAAAGGAGAGAGTTATGGTAGAAGAATATCAAAAAGGGGAAAAAATAAGAAATTTTACATGAAAGAGATTTGATAACCGAATTAGACTGTATGGAATACACATAAGTAAGAATGGCGATAATAACATTTATCATTATAATAGAGCACGAAATTAAATTGATCAGGAAATTTTATTAATGTGATTACTATGGAATGGAATAAACTGACAACGACTAAATTAAGTGAAGAGTGATAATGAACAGGACAAGGTATTTGGGCGTAAATTAAATCAAGAGGTCACACACAGTGAATTATATATATATATATATATATATATATATATATATATATATATATATATATATCTACTATATATATATATATATATATATATATATATATATATATATATATATTATATATATATTGATTGATTGATTGTGTTGAGTTGTAATCGGGATGATTATGGAGCTTGCAGCCTCACCCTCAAGACCGAAAGCCTTGCAGAATACATTAATGATATATATATATATATATATATATATATATATATATATATATATATATATATATAGACAGCGTGTGTCAATCTATCCTCCTGTCGTTATACCGTTATACATGCTTTATCTTATTTTATTTTCAACCTCCTTAATCATGCACTATTCATAGCAACTTTGCAGAACCCATTTCACTTCCAATATGAAGAGCCATAAAGCTGCAAAAATGACTGAAAAATTCGCGTAGCCACTCGACATTTGATGGACAGCGCATAGCCCATCCCATTACTCGGCCAGTACCAAGACAAACAAAGGGACGAAAGCAAACAGTTACTTTTAATACTAAATTAAGGACAATAAAAAACGGACGTTATCTGTGAAATATGGATCACAGGACCTTTGGTTCTCCTCGCTGCTTCGTCTTTGCCAAACCGTCGAGGAATGGAGAACAAGGGTGGCTGATATTTCGTCAATAATGGATGATTTGCTCAACGGCAGTTATGTAAATAAATTTATTCATGGTACTAAGAACGTTAGTCTGCCTTTAGCAAGAAAATGCCTTCACAACAGTTATCTCTATCCGCTTTCTTCTCTCTCTCTCTCTCTCTTTTAATGAATACATTATGCTTAAATTCTACGTAACCTGGAGGCGGACACGGGCATAACAGATGACCCTCCCCTCTTTGCCCTGTAGGTGACCTGATACCCGTTTGTTAAAAGAGGTGGGTGGCCGTTATGTCTAGGTAATATGGAGAATATTCTCCCTTTCGTACCGTGCCTCCAATCGAAAACGGTATACGATCCGTTTAACGTATCTGAAGGAGTTTGGTTAGTTCAGATTTAATCTGGTTAACCTTCACGGGCTCATACGCAAAGGTGGCCCTTCAATGTCCATATGGACTTTAAAAAAAAGAGAGAGAGAAAAAAAAAACTTGTATGTACCTCTCGACTCATTACAACCAACCGCGACAGTATCTGAAAGAATGGCTACGTTACTTTGAAGGAGGTTAACCTAAAAGCGATTTTTCTAGATGAAGGCCACTTTGTCATCGAGAAACATGATATTTTTCTGAAGTTCTTGCATTTTTATTTTTTTTTTTATTTTTACGAAATTTAGTCTGTGAAGCCAAGCATTCGAACGCCTCCGGCCATCCAGCGCTTATGGCTGAGAAAAGCGAGAGTTGGAGTTGTGGAAGAAGAAGATAAGGACATCCAAAAATAAAGGAGATGACGTACAAGAATCTGAAAGTGGACTTCGACAGAAAACGCCATAATTGCATGAACAGAAATAGTTAAGAGAGATTGGACAGCAAGAGTATGAAGATGAAGAAAAGACTCGGTTATTGGGGCCAAAGGTAAACTTCAAACATCTTTAATAATGCCTGAAGTACACTACGTGAGATGAACTGGCGGCACAAACCCCTAAGGGTTTTGAAAAAATTATTTTGGGAATTGGTTAGGCTTAACAGCACATACATCTAGTTAGCTGTAGTACGCGTTTCCTACGTATGAGGAAGTTTCTGTACTAACATTCTATATCCACAATGAAAAATGATATATACAGCTTAGGTTCACGTTTGGTTCATTTACATCGAAATCAATTGGAAAAAGCTTAATATTACCTTCGCACAAAGTTAATCATATTTACGTAAGGTGGGATATCATGAGATCACTGAAAACATAATAAAGAAAAAATGACCGAAATATCATTATGAAATATATCTCTGTATAGAAATTAGAAAACTATGTCTTATAGGAATTCTACCAGAAAAATTAAAATTTAAATCAAGATAAATAAAACATGAAACATTCCATTCCAAAGACCGTTTTATGCCGATCCCCTGCGTTCAATTACGTTATGTTAAATCACCCTAGGTTAAGTTACATGACAATCAATTAAAAAGCATTAAAACTAATTGTAAAAAACATATATCCTGGAATTTAAAAACTTTAGTAATAATCCAATTCTGCCGGAAGGAAATGTCACTTGAATGTAAACAACTTTATTAATCGTTCTTTCACAGATAATAAATCTATCAGAATTTCTGAATTTCTTTCTTGAGGAAACAAAGAAAGTGTGGAAACATAAATAAACGCAAAGAGAGGAAGAGGAATTGAAAAACGGAATGCTAAATAGATGTAAAGAACACTGAGAAAAATAAACTTAGGCTGAAATGAGATGAAAGGAAAAACAAGAAACGCAAAGATAATTGGGCGGATATTTAAATAATAAACCATATGATAAAAGAGTAACTGAAGTGAACGAAAGAAAATGTGAAAAAATGAAAAATTGTAGAAAGAAGAGGAACACAGAGATAAAAATGAAAAAGGATTATATACGCACACAAACATACATACCTATATATATATATATATATATATATATATATATATATATATATATATATATATACGAATGAGACCACATCAAAACAAAAAGCAGAAGACTAAACAAAAATCAAAACAACCATGTAATGAATACCTAAATAAATGAAAATGGACATAATTTGAAATCAGCTTCTCTCGCCTAATCGAAAGAATAGGGAAATAATGAAACGCACCCATGAATAAATAAACGCAGGAGAAAAAGGAATAACTGAATATATTCTCTCCGTTTTCATAAAAGCTGCTTCCATTTGCGACGATGATTAAAAGTTAACAAAAATATTCCGATAGATAAAGCGAATGTTCATAATACAAAGCAAATAGCAGCTATATGAACAACTCATGATGCTTGGATACGTTCTGACTATAACTTTCTTTTATATAGTTTCACTTTACTTTAAAGTTAAACTTTGTAAAGTCTCTATGAAGTTAAGCTCTGTAAATTCCGAAAAAAAACTTAAGCTTTGCAAAGTCTTTCTAAATTTTGTAAATTTTTTTAAAAGTTAGACCTTATAAGGTTTACAAAGTTAACTTTATAAAAGCCTATAAGGTTAACTTATGAAAAACATTGAAAGTTTAGTTGCATCACGTTAACTATATAAACATTTTGGTAGGTTTAATTTTATAAACTTAAATTAATAAAGATTTTGGAAAAGTTGACTTTAATAAGGTTGACAAGTCAAGTGACGACTATTTGACAACGTTAACTTTATAAAGACCTTAAAAAGTTTAATTTATAAAGACTTCACATAGTTAACTTTTAAAGACTATATAAATATAGCACATAATTTATAATTACTTTACCAAGACTTCAAAGTTTAACTTTATGAAGCCTCTGCTAAGTTTAACTTGGAGACTTTATCAACATAAGGGCACTTTAAAAATGATAAAGTATTTTATAAATTTACTTTAAGAAATCTTTTTACATTTTTGTTTGAAAAAATTGAACTTTACAATGATTCACTACTTTTACAAAGCCTGAAAGTTGTTTGTTTTTATTGCGGAATTAATCGTCAGCGTTTGGATGCGTAAATAAACAATAGCAAATGAGGACAGGAGAAAGAGAGGAAAATGAAATTGAAGGTAGAAGGATAATAAAAAAAGGAAAAGTTACAGACGCAATTATATACTAAAACAACCAACATAAGAATAAACAGGGCAGCAAACCATACCAAGACAAGAAAAGAATAACAAGACAACCTGAAAAGAAATGAATGAAGAACATTGATGACGAAAATAGGTAAAATTACAAATGATTGAAAATAATCTTAAATATAAACGGAAAGGGAAAAACGCCTCTGGAACGGAAGAAAAAATAGAATAAATAAATAAAAAGGAAGCTGAAAAAAAATAAACGACTGAAGAAAACAGAACAAATCAGGTAATGATGTGATAATACGAAAGAAAGGAAGGAAAGAAGGAAGCGGGAAAGGAAAGAGAAAGAAAGAGACAGAGAGACGAAAAGGAGAGAGAGAGAGAGAGAGAGAGAGAGAGAGAGAGAGAGAAGAAGAGAAACAGAAAAAAGAAACAAAGGACAGAGAGAGAGGAAATAAAGAAAGAAAAGAAGAGAGATGGAGAAAAGAAACAAAGGAGAGAGAGAGAGAGAGAGAGAGAGAGAGGAGAGAGAGAGAGAGATGAAATTCGCTCTTCCATCCAATCGCGCCATCAAATTCTCCAAAAAATCGGATCGCCTTCATTAGCGCTCCCTGAGCCAGGCTATACGACGCCGCCTCACGCTCGGCGCTTCAAGTCACTCCAAAAACTAGCCAACAGATAAAGCCATGACATGAAATGACTATGATCTCCTATCATGAAATGATGAAGGGAATATAAGAGAAAAATTGGTCTGCAGCCTCTTTCATGACGGAAGATCGTCATATTATATCATGTCGTGTCACGTCACTTTTATTCCCCTCGTCATTTCATGACATGATATGACCATCATGATGAAGGGAATAATAGTGAAAAATTTAGTCTGCTTATGGCTGCGCCCCATGAGAACCCCTTGAAAGGGAACAGGTCGCAGTGCTTGCAGTGTGCCTTGCACGGGGAACTTTCCGCTTTTTGTACTAGTGACGTCCCACATTGCCGTCCAATTTCTTTAAATCTGTCAGGGTTTTAATATAAAGTTTTAACATAAAGACAAAACTGTCATGTAAACAAGTGTAAGTCTAGATTAATAATAATAATAATAATAATAATAATAATAATAATAATAAATAATAATAATAATAATAATAATAATAATAATAATAATAATCAAACAAAAACTTCTTTCAGTTTTCTTCTGAAGATTGAAAAGAAACCCACAAATTCAATTTGTAACTTGTTACATTCTATGTATTTACATTTAGTTTTACTCCACACTCGAGTACTTTCAGGCCCTTCTGTGGCCCATTCTCAAGAGATGTTGGGATGTTAGCCTGGGTCAAGGCCCAGCAGTCTTCTGAACTTCTTCTCGTTGTGCTGTCATTTATGCGATGGCTGTTCTGGTTTTTCTTGAGAGTTGCCAATCCCCTCTTGTCGCTCTGATATCCTGAGCTGATGGTCAATGGGATTCACCCTTGTGGTAAGGGTGTGGTCACCGTAAGTCTGTTGGGCAGGAAACCTAATCTCCAGGTCAGCAGGGTCAATCTTAGCTTCTTTTAATATCAAAGCTCGGCTTATGGGATCTTCTGAGGTAAAACAAAACTTTGTTTCCTTCCCAATTACTTTTTTGATCTCTCTGATAAGCGCACCTTCTACTACCCTCCTGTGACTAATTTGTTGCTTTTGTATATAAGCCTACTGTTTTTGAAATCCATCCTATGTCATTTTCCCAACAATGTCCTAGCTATAGCACTCCCTGAGAGTTAAGCTGTAATGCACCTTTTATGGGGGGTTCTTGGGACTTTCTTTTTTTTTTTTAGTCCTGATTCACCCCCTACCTGATTCCCCCACATCCTATATCCGTCCACAAATTATTGCAATTGATTATGTATACCCCCGCTACATCATCTGTATTACTGTCTTCTCCCTTCCAACATTTATTTTTACATACTTTGTTTTTTAAGGTATTATCAAAGGTATATTTACAAATTTATATTGACTTTCTTTCATTTTTTGACGTGATTTGTTTCATTTTAGGCATAAAAGGGAGAGGGCAACTATTTTCTGTTTTCTTTATATTCCATGTACTCTCTACATTCGCTCTGGTAAAAATTTTTGCTAGCTTTGGTGAGTGCCCTTTTTCTGAACCATTCCCGGGTATGCTAATGCATCGAAGCTTTATCGATTGGAATTTATTTCTTGCTTGCGTTTGATCAAATTGTTTGTCAGTGATACTTATTCACGTTTGGGGACATGGGACAAACAGAAATCGGAGTAGCTATGGGTCCTCCATTACAACCCTATATCGCTAACATCTATATGGAATATTTCGAAAACTAATCTAGTTCCTAATGTGAATGTCCCTAACTTAAAACTGCAAGGATGGGGAGATACGTGGATGATTTTTTGCTATTCTGCAAGGGGATGGAAATAAATAGAAACTTTTCTAGATGAGATCAATAAGTTTGATAACAATATCCCAGTTCACTTTAGAGAAAAAGTAACATAATAAAAACTGCCCTTTTTAGACATACTCATAGGAAAGAAAAGAAAAAAACAGGATATGAATTCAGCACATATAGAAAGCCCACACATACAAACTCATATATTCATTTCTTCTCTTTTCATAGTCATGATATAAAAAAATAGGGGTTCTAACAGTTTATTTCTTAGAGCAATGAGAACGTGTGACCTTGCAAAGATAGAGCAGAAATAAAATATCGATAAAAAGCTTCGATGCATTAGCATACCGGAATGGTTCAGAAAAAGGGCACTCACCAAAGCTAGAAAAAAATTTTACAGAGGCGAACGTAGAGAGTACATGGACGAAAGAAAACAAGAAATAGTTGCCCTCCCTTTTATGCCTTAAAATGAAACAAAAAATCAGGTCAAAAAAATGAAAGAAAGTCAATATAAAATTTGTATATACCTTTGATAATACCTTAAAAAACAAAAGTATGTAAAAATAAATTGGAAGGAGAAG
This sequence comes from Macrobrachium nipponense, assembly GCF_015104395.2. NCBI lineage: Eukaryota > Metazoa > Arthropoda > Malacostraca > Decapoda > Palaemonidae > Macrobrachium > Macrobrachium nipponense. The sequence continues at coordinate 46,960,030 of NC_087211.1, read as the reverse complement.
ACAAGTAATACAGATGATGTAGCGGGGGTATACATAATCAATTGCAATAATTGTGGAGATAGATATGCTGGGGGAAATCAGGTAGGGAATAAGGACTAGAGTCCAAGAACATAAAGGCAGACAGCTTAACTCTCAGGGGAGTGCTATAGCTAGACATGTTGGGAAAAAATGACCATAGGATGGATTTCAAAAAAACAGTAGGCTTATATACAAAAAGCAAAAAACAAAATTATCACAGTGGAGGGTAGTAGGAAAGGTGCGCTTATCAGAGAGATCAAAGTAATGAAGGAAACAAGGTTTTTACTCAGAAGATCCATAAGCCGAGCTTTGATATTTTAAAAGAAGCTAAGATTGACCCTGCTGACCCTGGAGATAGGTTTCATGCCCAACAGACTTACGGTGACCACACCTTACCACAAGGGTGAAATCCCATTGACCATCAGCTCAGGATATCAGAGCGACAAGAGGGGATTGGGCACTCTCAAGAAAACCAGGAACAGCCATCGCATAAATGACAGCACAACGAGAAGAAGAATTCCCAGAAAGGGCTGCTGGCCTTGACCAGGCTAAACATCCCAACAGCTCTTGAGAATGGGCCACCACAGAGGGCCTGAAAGTACTCGAGTGTGGAGTAAAACTAAAATGGTTAATACATAGAAGTAAACAAGTTACAAATTGAATTTTGGGGTTTCTTTTTTTTCTTTTTAATAATAATAATAATAAATAATAAATAAAATATAATAGACAAAAATGGTAATGAAGAACAGTAGGGAGAAGGAAAAAACCAACCGAAGCATGGCGTGGATACACTATAAGAAAGCCTTCGACATGATACCACACACATGGGCTAATAGAATGCCTGAAAATATATGGGGCAGAGGAAAACACCATCAGCTTCCTCAAAAATACAACTGCATAATGGAATACAATACTTACAAGCTCTGGGAATAAGAATAGCAAAGGTTAATATCAGGAGAGGGATCTTCCAGGGAGACTCACTGTCCCCACTACTCTTCGTAGTAGCCATGATTCCCATGACAAAAGTACTGCAGAAGAGTGGATGCCGGGTACCAACTCAAGGAAAAGAGGGCAACAGACGTCAACCACTGATGTTCATGGACGACATCAAGCTGTATGGTAGAGCATCAGGAAATAAGATCCCTAATCCAGACTGTAAGGATTGTATCTGGGGACATCAGGATGGAGTTTGGAATAGAAAAATGCGCCTTAGTCAAACATACACAAAAGGGCAAAGTAACAACAAAAAAACTGAAGGGGATAAAGCTACCAGATGGGAGCAACAAACAAAACACACAGATGAGAGGATACAAATACCTGGGAATATGAAAGGAGGGGATATAAATCACCAAGAGATGAAGGACACGATCAGGAAAGAATATATGCAGAGACTCAAGGCGATACTCAAGTCAAAACTCAACGGCAGAAATATGATAAAAGCCTAAACACATGGGCAGTGCCAGTAATCAGATACAGCGCAGGAATAGTGGAATGACACGAAGGACAGATAACTCCGCAGCATAGATCAGAAAACCAGGAGGAAACATATGACAATACAACAAAGCACTACACCCAAGAGCAAATACTGACAGACTATACATAACAAACGGAAAGGAGGGAGAGGACTACTAAGCATAGAGGACTGCGTCAACATCGAGAACAGAGCACTGGGGCAATATCTGAAAACCAGTGAAGACGAGTGGCTAAAGAGTGCATGGGAAGAAGGACTAATAAAATAGACCGAAGACCCACAAATATACAGAGACAGGAGAATGACAAACAGAACAGAGGACTGGCACAACAAACCAATGCACGGACAATACATGAAACAGACTAAAGAACTAGCCAGCGATGACACGTGGCAATGGCTACAGAGGGGAGAGCTAAAGAACGATAGACGGAAATAAAATCTCTCCCATATGCAGGAAGTGCAATACGAAAAATGAAACCATAAACCGCATAGCAAGCGAATGTCCGGCACTTGCACAGAACCAGTACAAAAAGAGGCATGATTCAGTGGCAAAAGCCCTCCACTGGAGCCTGTGCAAGAAACATCAGCTACCTTGCAGTAATAAGTGGTACGAACACCAACCTGAAGGAGTGATAGAAAACGATCAGGCAAAGATCCTCTGGGACTATGGTATCAGAACAGATAGGGTGATACTTGCAAATAGACCAGACGTGACGCTGATTGACAAAATCAAGAAGAAAGTATCACTCATTGATGTCGCAATACCATGGGACACCAGAGTTGAAGAGAAAGAAAGAGAAAAAATGGATAAGTATCAAGATCTGAAAATAAAAATAAGAAGGATATGGGATATGCCAGTGGAAATCGTACCCATAATCATAGGAGCACTAGGCACAATCCCAAGATCCCTGAAAAGGAATCTAGAAAACTAAAGGCTGAAGTAGCTCCAGGACTCATGCAGAAAGAGTGTGATCCTAGAAACGGCACACATAGTAAGAAAAGTGATAGGACTCCTAAGGAGGCAGGATGCAACCCGGAACCCCACACTATAAATACCACCAGTCGAATTGGAGGACTGTGATAGAGCAAAAAAAAAAAAAAAAAAAAAAAAAAAAAAAAAAAAAAAAAAAAAATAATAATAATAATAATAATATATGAAGGTAGGAGACCCTCTCTTAAACATGTTTGTTAAGATGATGGCAGCATCAGTGGAATTGATTTTATATATGGTCTTTTCAATTCTTCTTATTATTCTCTTCTCATCAGGGCTGATATTCGCTAATAGCTGGCCGATGTTCATATCTTGGTTAAAGAAAGAAATGTTTTCTAAAAATACTAATTTATTGTTATGATAACAAAAGTGATTAACAAATCTTAGTAATGGAATTCCAACGTTTCCAACCGTATCATCGGTTCATTTTCAAGGAAAGGTGAGCGTGAACTGATTGGAATGGGGTCGTTCGGCGGTATTTATTGTGTCCCAGGTGCTCTGTCTGATGGGCGCTGCGTTTTCATTGGCTGAACAGAGGATTAAGTCCCTGAGTCAAGCCGTCTTGCAGAGGTGGAAGCTCGCACTGCTCTTCGCGTGCGGACGCTGGAGACTGGGAGCATAGTATTGGGCAGGGGCACCTGATTGGTCCGTTCGATCGGCTCTATGGTGCCGGCGGGCAGCGCCCTACGTGCCACCGTCGGGAGGAGTGAAGTCTCTTGAGTGGTGTTAAGGCTGGGTCTCTCCTTCCCGATGTGTAGGGCCTCTAAGAGGCGGAGGCGACGGTGGTCTGCTGCCTTATCGATAATACCAATATTAGGAATAATGTCCTTCCGAGTTATCCTGGTATTGTGGACGTTTTTTTGCATGATTATGGATGGCGCCTTCCTGAGCGTGGGCAGGATATCCTCTTGGAAAATCGCATCGTTGTCATACCAATGTAGGCGCCGGGGCATTCCCGGACAGGGCATTTGTATTGGTAGACAACGTTAGTTTTCTTGAGAGGGTCCTGCATCACAGGGGCTGGGTTGTTTTTCATAATCAGGCCACTGGTCTTCTTGCTTTTATAGTAAATGATCATACCAGCTTGCGAAGAAATTGAATGCTATTTTGACTCCTTACGTTCCAGATGACCACAGTTTGAAGTCCTCTGCCGAGTTTATAGAAGCCCTGAAAACGACACCGTCCGGAGGAGTTATTGCATCGATGGACGTGGAGTCCCTGTTCACGAACGTCCCCGTGGATGAAACAATCCAGATAATTCTGGATCGTGTATACAGAGACGACTCCACGCCCCCATTAAACATCCCTGAGCATGCCCTCCAAAAACTCCTTGAAATATGTACGAAAACGGGCCCCTTTCTCCACCCACAGAGGCCATATGTACACGCAAAAAGACGGCGTGGCGTAGCGATGGGTTCTCCCCTCGGAGCACTTTTCCGAACGCTTCTACATGGGTACTGTGGAACGTCGGGTATTCGCCACCATCGAGAAACCGTCTATGTACGTCCGATATATTGACGACACCTTCATCAGTGCCAACACGGTGGAAGAAATAGAGCGCCTGCGACAAGCCTTCCACGACCACAGCAGACTCAACTTCACCATCGAGCATTGCCGTGACCGTCGCCTCCCCTTCCTTGACGTTCTCGTCGGGCAACAAGAAGAACGCTTCGTAACACAAGTGTATACGAAACCCACGAACCTGGGCATGTGCCTGAACGGCGAGAGCGAGTGTCCAGAGAGATACAAACGCACTGCAATCAGCGCCTTCATCAAGAGAGCTCTCTCACCACTGCTCTTCGTGGAAGGACACGCACACTGAATTAGAACGTGTTGCCCAAGTTCTAATTAACAACGGTATTCCAACCGGGACATCGAAAAGCCATTCGCAGAAACATCGATAAATGGTACCAGCAGGAGCCTCGCCCCGTCGCCCTTGAAGACGTCACTCTCTTTTACAAGGGAGTATTTCACAAGAAATACAAAGAGGATGAACGAGCCCTTCGTAACATCATCGAAGGAATGTCTCCCCCACGGACCCTGCGAAAAAAAGTAAAATTGATCATTTACTATAAAAGCAAGAAGACCAGTGGCCTGATTATGAAAAACAACCCAGCCCCTGTGATGCAGGACCCTCTCAAGAAAACTAACGTTGTCTACCAATACAAATGCCCTGTCCGGGAATGCCCCGGCGCCTACATTGGTATGACAACGATGCGATTTTCCAAGAGGATATCCTGCCACGCTCAGGAAGGCGCCATCCATAATCATGCAAAAACGTCCACAATACCAGGATAACTCGGAAGGACATTATTCCTAATATTGGTATTATCGATAAGGCAGCAGACCACCGTCGCCTCCGCCTCTTAGAGGCCCTACACATCGGGAAGGAGAGACCCAGCCTTAACACCACTCAAGAGACTTCACTCCTCCCGACGGTGGCACGTAGGGCGCTGCCCGCCGGCACCATAGAGCCGATCGAACGGACCAATCAGGTGCCCCTGCCCAATACTATGCTCCCAGTCTCCAGCGTCCGCACGCGAAGAGCAGTGCGAGCTTCCACCTCTGCAAGACTGGCTTGACTCAGGGACTTAATCCTCTGTTCAGCCAATGAAAACGCAGCGCCCATCAGACAGAGCACCTGGGACACAATAAATACCGCCGAACGACCCCATTCCAATCAGTTCACGCTCACCTTTCCTTGAAAATGAACCGATGATACGGTTGGAAACGTTGGAATTCCATTACTAAGATTTGTTAATCATTTTTGTTATCATAACAATAAATTAGTATTTTTAGAAAACATTTCTTTAACCAAGATATGAACATCGGCCAGCTATTAGCGAATATCAGCCCTGATGAGAAGAGAATAATAAGAAGAATTGAAAAGACCATATATAAAATCAATTCCACTGATGCTGCCATCATCTTTAACAAAATAATAATAATAATAATAATAATAATAATAATAGGGTCTGCAGACAATATCGTAAGGAAATAGTTAAATGTATCTGATGCAGATTTTGTACATTGCTCTTAATAACTGTATGAAAAGGAATTAATAATTCAATTTCTTGGTGTGTTTTTTGATAACACGTAACTAAGATTATTAGTAAAATGCATTCATTGTTATGAAGAATGCAATATTCACTATGTATTATGTATTCCTTAGTTACCACGAATGATTGATTCAGAGTAGAAATTCTGGAAGCATCGAAAATCATCACATCTATAACATAGGTTCTGGAACGCATCGAAAATCATCACGATCTATTAAAGATATTCTGAAACGCATCGAAAATCATCACCATCTATTAAATAAATTCTGAAACGCATCGAAAATTATTACTATCTATAACATAAGTTCTGGAACGCATCGAAAATCATCACCATCTATGAAATAAGTTCTGGAACGCATCGAAAATCACCATCTATAACATAACTTCTGGAACGCATCTGAAAATCATCACCATCCATAACATAACTTCTGGAACGCATCTGAAAATCATCACCATTTATAACATAAGTTCTGGAATGCATCAAAAATCACCACCATCTATTACATAAATTCTGAAACGCATCAAAAATTATTACTATCTATAACATAAGTTCTGGAACGCATCGAAAAGCATCACCATTTATTGCGTAAATTCTGCAACGCATCGAGAATCATCACAATCTATTACATATATTCTATCGCATCGAAAATAATCACAGTCTATTCGAAAATTTCTGAAACGCATCGAAAATCATCACCATCTATAACATAAATTCTGGAATGCATAGAACATAATCACCATCCATAACAGAATCTTTCATTACCACGAAAAGTACAACTGATTCCAAGCAGGAATTTTGGAACGCATCGAAAATCATCACCATCTATAACATAAGTTCTGGAACGCATCGAACATAATCACCATCTATTATAGAATCTTTCATTACCACGAAAAATAGAACTGATTCAAAGCAGAAATTCTGGAACGCATCGAAAACCATCACCATCATCATCTGCAGTAAAGGTATGTACAGTACAAACACAGATTAATTACTTGCCGTGAGCACTTTCATCCAATCCCAAACTAGATACGGAATGAGCTGTGCTTTTCCATTTTAAGCAGCGACGGATATAAAGAAAATGAGGACAGATTTTTTTTTTTGGAAAGACTGGTACCCCCCCCAAAAAAATTGTGTAATCTTAAAGCTTACTTTATAATAAAATGTTCATTTACACGGTATCATGCGTTAAAACAACAAAACAACTGTAGCTATAATAATAATAATAATAATGATAGCAACATTGTAACAATAGTTACCTAAAAATGAATATTTCTAAAGCACATATTATAAAATGATTTACACGCTATCGTGTGTTAATAATAATAATAATAATAATAATAATAATAATAATAATAATAATAATAATAATAATAATAACGGGTTACCTGAAAAAATATATTTTCAAAGCGCATGTTAAGATAAAATGGTTTTCACAGGGTGTCATGCGTTAATAATAATAATAATAATGATAATAATAATAATAATAATAATAATAATAATAATAATTTTAAAACCAAATGGGAATCAAATCGAGGGCACGTATATGTAGAGAATTATCATAAAAAAATGACCCAGTGAAAAATGAACGACTATTTTGAGTATGAAAGCAATGACTAGCATCGTTGATAAGGTCGCAAGGTAAGAGGAAAGTATTTAAGAGAAATGTGTTTTAAGATTTCAAACCTAGAAATCGCTACAAAACGTTGCTATGAAGTAAATAAATGAATAAATATTCAAAGTTGTCAATTACTTAAGATAGGAATCATCAACAATGACTACCATAGTAGATTCACATCAACCGTGCATTTGACGTCTAGCCCAGTTCCCTTACGACGCTCCTGATTGGCTGTTGATAAGCCAATCACAGGGCTGGAAACTCTCAGTCTCTCTCGAGAGTTCACATGGGTAGAATCTATGTTCCACCTCTCCTGAGGGATACGTCTTTCAGGAGAGGCGGAACGTACAGTGATGCTCAAATCTCATGCGACATGACTCCATAGGATTTCGACCAAAAAATTCACTAACTGGCAACCTAGCATGCTCCATATTTATCTATTATTTCAATGCGGAAACGCGATTTTTGCATACAATATGTACATAATATGTTTCATAAGAGTGAAATCTGTCATATATGTCAAAACTGTAAGAAAATGTCACGTATAGCAAATTTCAGAAAAACTCTTTCGAAACATTTTCAAAACTTTCGTTCACACATCGCTGAAGCATTTGACCAAAATGAAGTCGTCATCAAGCATCAGTTCAAATGTTAATTAAAAAAAACGAAAAAAATTGTCATAACATTAATAATGCTTCTAAAGCCAACATAAAATTTGAAATAGTCCTACTTGATTGCTTTTACACCTTAATGCTGAAAAAAATGTAAATATGTATATACAAAAGTAGAATGCGCCCACCGATATCAACGTGTGAGGGGAGCGTGTGTGACGTATCATTAGTGTCTGTGCAACAACAACCACCCGGTGTAACATAAGTAGGTCTACACTGAGTAGCGACAATGAAATTATCTTGAAAACACTTACTTTATATGTTACAGGAATATTTGGATTTTCATACTAATAATTGTTATAATTCTTAAAATATTTAAAATAATTATGCATACTAGCGAATATTCTCCTATGCAATTATTCTTATGTCAAAGCCAAGATATTGTTCCTAGGCCTATGTGTTAGATTTCTTTACTTTACAATTAACAGTCACATCTCTCTATTGACAATTTCTGGCCAGAAAGCAAATGAGGTTATCTACACATTCTTGTTCTTCAAGTAACCTTATGAAAGAATAAATTATACACCAAAACCAGTTGAAAAACAAGTGTTCCATACGCCTTGATATTAATACTTGATATTTCGATTAATAGTCATCTTCTCCATATAATCAAAATCATCATCTTTTGTTCCTCAAGGAACAGGTAATCTCTACAAATAAAAACATTAGTAACATTACATCTCATAAGGCTTAGATTATTCTTTTAGGCCTATAAATCATTTTGCAACATATAGGCAGCTTAAACGCAGCCTAAAACTTCAACATTCAAAGAAAACTGGTTGTAATTCATATTCCTATTGTATTTGTCAAAAAACAGATAATCTCTACAAATGGATTAATTAATTGCAGATTATATCTCAGAAGGCTTACATTATTTTTTTTAGGCCAATAAAACATTTTGCAACATGAAAGCAGCTTAAACACAGCCGAAAACTTCAACTTTCAAAGAAAACTTATTTTAATTCATATTCCTGCGTTGAAAATGTTGTTATGACTGTTGAGCTTATTAGGTCTACTGTCATAATGCAGCAGACGTAGTTATGTTGACCAGTCCGAGGAGCATGTAAAGTGTGCTTTCATTGATGGCACAACTAACCTTATCACACCGCACTTTGAACTTAGCAGCATAAAAAAAGAAAATCAGTTCAAATCACGCAGATTACGAATTATACCAATGCATAAAAGGGATCATATCTATATAACCATAAGGAAAATTGGATTAGCTGTGAATTCACAAACTTTCCGACATGTATGACATTAGAAAAATAAGTATAACACTACTTAGCAGCATCACGTTGAGTCTGAGAATCTGGACGATACAAAATGAATCATGTCGCATGAGATTTGAGCACCACTGTACATCCTGCCTATGTGAACTCTCTCGAGAGAGACAGAGTTTCCAGCCCTGTGACTGGCTTATCAACAGCCAATCAGGAGCGTCGTAAGGGACTAGCCTAGACGTCAAATGCACAGTTGATGTGAATCTACTATAGTGAAATTTCTAAAAATCAAGAGTTCCCATATATTTCAGCATGTACTCCTTCGCAATCGCAAAACATAAATAGTTTTCACATATTCTGCGTGAATGTTTGCACGAATCGCAGAACGTCCTTTTTCAATTTCTAAATGTTAGTTTTCACTTTCTTTGCATTAGCATTCGGTAGTCTCGCTTATTTTTCAATTTACCGTTTCGTGAAATAATAGAAATTTTTTGGATTTCATTTAAAATATAAGACGACATCATATTTCGCATTAATGGACTTTTGGAATCTTTACATGCTTTTCAAATCAATCCTAAATAGGAAACTTAATCCTAATTAGAATGTAATTCTAAAGAGGAAATTTAATACTAAAACGGAAATTCAATCTTAAAAAGGAAATTCAATCCAAAATAGGAAATTTAATCCTAAATAGGAAATTCAATCCTAAATAGGAAATTAAATCCTAAATAGGAAATTAAATCCTAAATAGGAAATTAAATCCTAAATAGGAAATTAAATCCTAGATAGGAAATTCAATCCTAAATAGGAAATTTAATCCTAAATAGGAATTCAATCCTATATAGGAAATTTAATCCTAAATAGGAAATTTAATACGAAATAGGAAATCTTATCATAAATAAGAAATTTAACCCTAAATATGAAATTTGATCCTAAAAAAGAAATTCAGTCCTAAATAGGAAGTTCAATCCTAAATACGAAATTCAATCCTAAATACGAAATTCAATCCAAAACAGGAAATTCAATCATAAACAGGAAACCAACAACCTTAATGTTTTGTCTTGAAAAAGACGCCTGAATATTACGATGACGTGGATGCCTGGGGGTGGGGGGGTTACCAGCCAAGCGCTTTGAATGAAATATCACGGATATCTGATGTCACTCCCCACCAACGCCGCTTCCACCTCATTAAAAATCAAAATGAATTTTGATATTAAACATCACAAAGCTTATTCCTTTCCGCTTCGGACGATGACATTTTGTCTAGGTTTCAGAACCAGCGAACTCGTTCGTAGATTGTTGTAAAATCCATATGGGGTGTTGTAGAAATACTTATGGGAGTGGTTTATAATGAATGAGGGAGAGTTGTAGAATGCATAAGGCGGTGTTGTAGAATGTGTAAGGGGTGTTGTATTATACATAGAGGGGTGTTTTACTATGCATAAGGGAGTGTTGCAGAAAGCATAAGGAAGTGTTATAGAATGCATAAGGGGGTGATGTAGAATTGATGTAGAAATTATGGAATTTTGAGAAAACAAATGTCGATTTCAAAATCGTGTTGATCCAATAATGAATGATAAAACATAATTAATGATAAACAATAAATAAGGGAAGACGAAATCGAAAGATGCTGCATAAGAAATTCACTTCATTTGAAAGCAGTGGCTGACAAAGCACTCGTTGAAAGAATGAACTTCTTGGAACCTCAATTACTTTTATCAATAAAGATGTTTTCTCCTATAAGCAAACTTATTTAATCATTCATTCATTGATGAAAATTTTAAAAATGCAATATGAACGATGTTCATGATATTCACGAGTCTTTTAATGGCCATTTGAAAAAGTCACAGCAGCTAATAACAAAACAGCTGAAGTCGATATTTAAGTCTCTCTCTCTCTCTCTCTCTCTCTCTCTCTCTCTCTCTCCTCTCTCTCTCTCTCTCTCATATATATATATATATATATATATATATATATATATATATATATATATATATGAGAACGTAACTATATATAAGTGTGCATATATGTATATTTATGTGTGTATATATGTATACACCTACATATACACAAAACAGCTTTTTTGTTTTTTGTTATATATATATAATACATATATATAAAATACAAAACAGCTGAAGTACGATATTTGAGTCTCTCTCTCTCTCCTCTCTGCTCTCTCTCTCTCTCTCTCTCTCTCTCTCTCTCTCATATATATATATATGTATATATATATATATATATATATATATATATATATATATATGAGAGACAATGCAATATATGGAGACGTAACTATATATAAGTGCATATATGTATACTTATGTGTATATATATGTATATATATACATAGATATGTTTACGTATATATATATATATATATATATATATATATAATATATATATATATATATATATATATATATATATATATACACATATGTATAGCTATATATAGAGAAAAACACAACAAAGACGGAAAACGTTCCCCCCCAAAAAAAAATAAAAATAAATAAAAATAAACGATTCTTCACGGATAAATACCCTTTCATAAAACATCCATTAAACCTGTAAACTAAAACCCTCGACGCTGCATCTGAGGATTAATTCATCGTCGTCAAGCGACAGCATAAATCCTGCACCAATCGTCCTTTGAAGAGAAGGAACACGGAAGTCATAAGCGATTCCGAAGTAACTTTTTTACAGCCCCTAATGTTACGCATAACTGTTTCATTGGACTTCGCTGCCAAATACCAGCGGGACGAGCTAAAAATTAATGGCCCTGGGGTCTCCTTATAGCTCTTCCATAACACTCAACTGGAGAATTCATGGTCCCGTGCGTCAGTCGTCGAGTATTCTTGCTTGTCTCTCAATAAGAAGAAAAGGAGTTAAATGTCTCCTCTCAATAAATCAGGGCTAACACATTTGGAGACATCTTTAGATTGCGTTATTCGAATGTGTTTTCCTTTTTAAAAAATGCTCTCTCTCTCTCTCTCTCTCTCTCTCTCTCTATATATATATATATATATATATATATATATATATATACATACATATATATATATATATATATATATATATATATATATATATATATATATATACATATATGTGTGTGTGTGTGTGTTTGTGTATAATTTACATAATCCTCTCTCTACATTATATATATATATATATATATATATAATATATATAGTAGTATATATATATATATATATATGCGTATACTATATATATATACATATATATATATATATATATATATATATATATATATATATATATATATATGTGTGTGTGTGTGTGTGTGTGTGTATATAATTTACAGAATCCTCTCTCTACATTATATATATATATATATATATATATATATATCTATATATATATATATATAGCGTAAAACCCCGAGTGCTTACCGGATTACTGCACATTTTAGAAGAACGTAACACAAACCTCTATAGACCGAAGCGTGACTCAGTGGAATACAGCTCGGGACGTGAGCTTTTCACCGATTCTGAATTTAAATCAAAACGTGTAGCATTAAACTGAGGAGGATTGCAACTCTCCCTGCGAGAAAGGAACGGAGCAGCAATGCGGGACTTCCATCTTCATACCCTGCAGAAACCGGAGGAAACCATTACCTCACAGCAGCTATTCCAGAAAAGTCGTGAGATGACATGGGTTCGATCCCAGTCAAGATGTGGACTTGTGTGGGCATTCAGTTCAGTCCCAGTGTGTCTGTTCGCCCAAGCAACCGGCCATTACGGTAACCACCCAGCATCCAAAACAATCTTGCCGAGAGTCAAATGGGCCCCCGCCCTTCACCCCCACCTCCACCTCTTCTGAAAGGAAAGGCAGCTGATGCAAAGAAACTTTCTGTACAGGAGTTCATCCCCGTTCGGTAATTGAAGGGTTAAACCTCACAATGAGTTGTCGCCCCTGTTATGTTTCAGTGATATAGATAATATATATATATATATATATATATATATATATATATATATATATATATATATATATATATATATACATATATATATACATACATATATATATATATATATATACGTATATATAGAGAGAGAGAGAGAGTATAACCATATATGATGTGTATGTATAGATATATACATAGATACATGAAATGCTTCAGGAAAATACACGCATGTAACCCTGTTTTAGATATATATATATATATATATATATATATATATATATACTATATATATATATAGAGTATAACTATAAATACATATATACAAACACACGTTTTATTTTAGTCTGCGGATCAAAAATGAGAGCCAATGGTCTCTCTCGGGTAATACCACCGGCCCGCCATAAATATGCATGAATACGGAGCTTTAGATCCACTCTGAGGGAATATTTGTTCACGTATTCATTTTTCCTCTTTATTTTTGTGTTCCCTTTTCGCAAAAATATTAGTAGTAACAGGATTAATCCCGGAATACTATAATATTGTTTCCTACTATTTTAGGTGAATGGATGCCGCCACTCCCAGCACGGGCACGAGAGCATCAGATTGCTGCTGCTGTTGCGCTGGAATTCGCTGTTTTCGAAAATACATAAACGCAGAAATGAGACAGTTGTCAAAGCCCCGGGTTTAGGGAGGCGGTGTCCTTTGTGTAGCTTTTTTTCTTTGGCCCCGGGGGATGTTTGTTCCTTTTCCGTGTTTGTTGGTTCGTTAGTCCTTACTGGTTTCGTTATAAATATTATCATTATTGTTGTTGTTGCTTCTGTTTTGACTAGGTAATAGTTTTATTGGTTTGTGTTGTATGAAAGTATGACTGCTTTGAATAACAATATATAATAATACTAATAGACTTCTTATTCCTAATATTTCTGTCTTGGAGGGCTGTTCATTGCAGCAAGATCCATCCCATGCATGCAACACCTGTTTAATACGACAATATAATCGAATTACAACACTCAAAGACATTAATTGGACTTATTTTTACAAGAATTACATAGTTCAAATGGAAAAGTCACATTCTAAATATCTATGTGTACTTCTATTGTTTAAGTGATATGGTTCACTCCTCACTCAGTTTACTAAAGCTTCAGAATTATTCCAATCTTATATATGACTAGTGATCCCATACTGTCCTTCTTCTCTTTCCCTGGATCTGACTCACTTTCACACCAAACCAGTCACTCACACTTTCACACTCACAAACACCTCACTTCCACCATCAACACCAGACCCCATCCTTCCCCCATCCTCTTTCCCCGGATCTGAGCCACTTTCATACCAAACCAGTCACTCTTCTGCTTTCACATCTCACAAACACTTCACTTCCACCATCAAGATGGATCCTCTGTCCCCTGCCTACAGGCGTCGTTTTGGCCCCTGTCCTTGAGCATCCCGCGTCCTGGGTGGCATTGTAACACCCATTGGGATACCTACTCTCAAATATAAACAGTAGGGACATTCCATTATCCGGGAGACCTACGTTTTAGTGACTAAAGCTTTTCCCTTCATTATCAGGCTTCGTAACTCCCCTCTAATTTCCGTTTTTCCCCTGTCTCTCGTCACCTCCTGACTGTGTGCATGAAACACGCAGAAGACACACTTCCCAGGAGGATTCCTTGAGGCCACGCCTCCCGAGTCACTCTGGGGACAGAACAGCGAGCACCTTATGAGACTGCAAAAGGTCCGAATGACAAGCAAGAAGAAGCAAATGAAAGAGCCCTGTCGCTCGAGTGATTAGCCCGGCCTGTAGAAGGTACCAGGACGTGAGCTCAAGCACTCCTCGGATATTAAGACTTAGAGAGAGAGAGAAGAGAGAGAGAGAGAGAGAGAGAGAGAGGTAACGTGATTCAGAACGAGTGCCGCGGATCCGAGAGCGTCTTCATTCCATTTTTTTTTATTGTATTTCGGTTCATCTTTGTTCTATGCGACCCGAT
>NC_087211.1:46930065-46940065 GCF_015104395.2 Macrobrachium nipponense | reverse complement strand
TATGTTCATGTTCATTAAAAATAATCTCTCTCTCTCTCTCTCTCTCTCTCTCTCTCTCTCTCTCTCTTCTCTCTCTCTCTCTCTCTCTCTCTATATATATATATATATATATATATATATATATATATATATATATATATACATATATATATATATATATATATATATATATATATATATATATAAGTCATATCACAGTTACCGTGAGTACCTATACACATATCGAGCTACAATGTCCTTTAATATCTAATTCGCTCTACCTCGGAATTAATATATTTTCATATATGCTTAACCGAAGGGGAATTTTTTCTCGATAATAGATTTACCTGTACTTGGGCGCGAACGCAGGTACATTATAAATCCAGGAACGTCAATGGAAGCTATACCACTCAACCACCGCGAGAGCCTCTCGCGGTGGTTGAGTGGTATAGCTTCCATTGACGTTCCTGGATTTATAATGTACCTGCGTTCGCGCCCAAGTACAGGTAAATCTATTATCGAGAAAAAATTCCCCTTCGGTTAAGCATATATGAAAATATATTAATTCCGAGGTAGAGCGAATTAGATATTAAAGGACATTGTAGCTCGATATATATATATATATATATTATATATATATATATATATATATATATATATATATATATATTCATGCCCATTACAAACATTCTAAAGAACGTTTCTCTCTCTCTCTCTCTCTCTCTCTCTCTCTCTCTCTCTCTCTCAGTAAACCTATTTCCATCCACCTTCACAAGAATGCAAGGTTGTAAATAAAACATCAAGTGTACGAAACAAAACTCCATTGAGAGAGAGAGAGAGAGAGAGAGAGAGAGAGAGAGAGAGAGAGAGAGAGAGAGAGAATGGAAACAAAGAGATATGTAAAACACGAAATGAAATTCATGAATAATAATAAGGCTCATCTATGGCACCCACATAAAAGAATGAATTACTATTACTTTATATGAGCATCTAAAAGTAAGCTCAAATATCAGTGATATCAGCTGACGATGTTTAATGTCAACTCAAAAAAATTAAAAAATAAAGTGCCATTTCAAAATTTTGTCAAACAAGAAAAATTATCTTGTGGTATTTTCTTGTTAACTTGTGGCTTGAAATTATCCAATTTGAAGAGCGTGAAGATAATGCCTGCAACTTGCAAATTTGCCTAAACATGTTGCTCAAGATTCCTACCCTCTTCGATGGTTCCAAAATCATTTTTCGAGACAAACTGAAATTCAAGTGGAGTTATTCATCTGGATGATCATCTAATCGTTTTTTATATTTATTTATTTAAATTTAGGGTACAAATCTTTGATGCAGTTTGTAAGAATGTCAGGAGTTAAAGGACTTGAATTATTCTGATGTTTTAATAAATCATTTTGTGAGGGAAAACTAAAAAAGAACAAGTCAAAACGGTAGTTTTAGTTTTTGGTCCTGGATCTATGGTTACAGTAATCTTTGACGACAAATAGACTTCAAAATGCAACTAATGTAGGGACTAGGGATCCAAAATAAGATGCGTACCGCAAAAACAATGAATTCAAGGGTGCTTTTCTGTCCGGTATATCTCATGCTTTTGATTCGGTATTTTCTTTAGCTTACAGACTGCAAAGTATATAGAAATTTCGTGTGTGTGTGAGAGAGAGAGAGAGAGAGAGAGAGAGAGAGAGAGAGAGAGAGAGAGAGAGAATATCAAATATCTGATAAATGGCCACATCCAATTTAAGACCTGACAAGGTGACTGTTATATTTTGGAGGAGCGCGAATTCTGTCAAACACTCAGACACAATCTCTCTCTCTACCTCTGAAAAGCTGAAGTTTGTAAACCTGATTGAGGCCATCTGCTTTTGACTGACCGCAGATTCTCTCTCACACTTTCCCTCTCATGCTCCTGCTCTGTCTGTCTGTCTGTCAGTTCGTCTGCCTACTTCCCTTTCTGGAAGCGCTTCAGACCACCTTTCCTTTTTTTTATTATTCCTCCCTCTCTGTCCCGGAATAATTAAGCCCCGGCCCTCATTAACCAACTCGTGATAAAAATAGGAAATCTTTAATGAGAGCTATTTGCATATTTAAATTATCATAGCGCTCGATTCCGCCCCCAAGGTGACAGCAGCGGCCAAAGTTTTATTTTTGCAGAGAGCGCCAGGGTGATGGAGACAGGTAAAGAGGAGACGTCGAGGCATATTTATTCTATTATCATCATCATTCATCAACGAGCAAAGCAAAGCAATGATTGAAAAACCACTACCGTTACTTAAACAAATAGAATCTCAAATAGTCTTGGTATAGTTTCTATATATATATATATATATATATCGTTATATATATATATATATATATATATATATATATATATATATATATATATATATATATATATATATATATATATATATAATATATATGTGTGTGTGTGTGTATAATTTACAAATTAAACTCTTAATTGCAGTAACAACGTTATAATGCGTGGGATGCATAGATAGACACGGGAAATACGCGGCAGTAACGTGTATCAACCCTACTTTTTCACGCAGTCGTACATAAATGCACACATAAGCCCGCACACATGATTGTAATTTCATATCATTTGTCAACATTCTAAGTTTACCCACCTCAATCTGACACGTAACCTTATATGACAGCCCCAGAATTCAGTGCATATAAACAAGGGAGTCTTGTAGCCACATGTAAAAACGCTTCGACACGGGACTCACAAGAAGGTACACGACGCTTTTCGTACAGAATACAAACATGACCGAGCGTCCAATAAAGCGACCAGTCGATGCGTGGAAGGCTGTGAGTGACTCTCCAGGGAGCTTTTTTTTTTCACCTTACAATTTACAAAAACTTGCTAACCAACCTATTTAGAAACGTGCACTAAACGAGACGGTAATTAAATGAAGGTTTCTCTTTCTGGATTTCAAAAAAGCTGCCAGCTTCGCAGAAAACTGGAATTGGGATATAAACGTTGGCCAAAGTCCAAGCGCTCAGACCTATGAGGTCATTCATCACCGAAAGAGGAAGTGAGAGTGAAAAGGTTTTAATGGGGACACAGGGGTCAAACGTCGCATTTGCACAATATAGCAATTGTTAGGAGGGGGTAGAAAGTATGATGGAAGAAAGAGAATATTAAAGGAGGTACAGTCAAAGGAATGAAAAGGGTTGCAGCTAGGGCGCGTGCAAAGGAACGCTGCAAAGAACCTAAAGAAATGATCGCGTACGTGTGTGCGCGTGACTTTCATAATATCCCTTTTCCTCTATAGGAGGGAATTGCTCCACCTGGTCAGATCCTTCCTTGCGACGAGAGGCCGGCGGCGGAAGAAAATGGAACGGGAGAGTGGAAGGAGGGAAGAGAAGTAATTCGAAGGAGTGAATATAAAGTGGAAGAGAATAATAGCCCTAGGGAGATAAGTGATTAAAGAGAGAGACTTAGAGAGTGAAATGTAAAAGGCGGTTTGGAGAGAAAATAAAGAAAGAAAAGAAACAAAGAAAAAGTGACAACGGGAAAAATAAGTGGATGGAGAAATAAAATGGGAAAAGGGAAATGATGAGAGAGAGAGAGAAGGAAAACGATATAGTTGATGTGATGGTAAAGAAGATATTTTTACAGTTGATGAATGGAGTTTGTGAGGGAAAGATAGATAGAGAGAGAGAGAGAAGGTAAACAATACAGTTGATACGAGGGAAAAGAGGATTTCATTACAGCCAGTGGATAGGATTTGTGATCGAGGGATACGAATGTGAGAGAGAGAGAGAGAGAGAGAGAGAGAGAGAGAGAGATGAGGTTAGCAAGGTTAGGTGAAAAAGTCATGTCCCATTACTCGCGACAGTGAACAGACTTATTTCTCTCTCTCTCTCTTCTCTCTCTCTCTCTCTCTCTCTCTCTGGCCCCCTTCGAAAATACCTGCCAGGGTATAAACATTGCAAACGCGCAAGCAATCAACATCGTGAAAGGTGAGCTAGTATAAAGTCATCGAGTCAAAGCAGGTAAAGATAAGGAATATTTTTTTTTTCTTTTCATCATTATTACTTTCTTATTTTAAATAAACTTGTCATGATATTCGGTTGATCTCGCTTCTTGAAACGCCAATAGGAAATGAGCCGCCATTCTGAGGGAAGTGATGGAGGTGACTGATGGTTATTTTTAGCCAAAATGTTTATGTATGTACACGAATGCATGAACAGTATATGCATACACTTGTACGCGTTGGTGCGCTTATATAAATTTTGGATCATGTATGGTTCAGTGTTCTGTCCGATATATATATATATATATATATATATATATATATATATATATATATATATATATATATATATATATATATATATATATACTGTACGTAAAATTTAACACACACACACAAGTGTGCGTGCGTGAGTGCATACACTCATTTGTAAAAGAACATAATATACTAAAAAAACAAAATAATATACTATGTATTTATAGTCATCAAAGGCACCAAGGGATTTTCTCCTCGCCTGAAGAGTGAATCTCTGCCAGGAAAAAGAACAGATTTGCCGCATTCGAAGTTGAATATCTTAAAACAATAGCACCGAATACTTATATAGCTTACGATTGATGACTTGACGTAGTAAATGCAATGAAAATGAGTGTTAGAAAAAAAAAGGAGAAAAACGAAGAGATGAAAGCGCATTAATTTTACGCAGTTTCTCTTTCAAGTCCGGAGCTAAACATTCATGAATCGGTTATCAAAATGGACGCGATATTAAGGCTTCAAAAACAACGGGCTGGAAACAATGGCCACCGTTCTTTTGCGAAGCTATCGGCAGGAGGTAAAAGGACGGGTGTCACAAAATGTATGTTATTCTCGTAGGCTGGAAGGGAGGGCAGCGTTATTTTGACGTTATCTGACGTCCGTGTCGTAACGATATTTCGGAATGAGTAGCAAAATTCGGCGCATGTTTAATTCGCATTCTTCCTCTTCCAAATTAGCAGTGGTCACGTCGCCCTTGGATATTAAGTACGGCCACTTTTCCATCCGGACTTTTGTTCCGAATAAAAGAACATTTAATTAGGCTATTACTCATGTTCATTTTTCGAAGTTAATCTTTATCTAAAACCAACCTCAGTTTAGATTTCATTTGAACGTTCGTCGTAAAAAGCGAGGCTTCTAAATCAGTTTTGTTATAGGCTTCCACTGTTAATGCAGACCTACCTCTCACGCGCATTTATTATTTCAGCTTATGCAACTTGGGCAACAGAAGAAAAAATCATGATTACGATTGTCATAATTAAATCTGCTTTTGAAGGTGGAAGTCATTTTTGGTAATATTAAAGTGTTACATCATTAACTAAAAAAGTACTTCTTGCCACTTAGTTACGGGCCACTTTACTTAAGAGAATTCTTTTAATTTTCATATAATACTATATATATATATTATATATATATATAACATATATAGAATATATATATATATCTATATATATAAAAGTATATATGTGTTATATATATATATAATATATATATATATATATATATATATATATAATTTTATATATATATTTATATTTATATAATTATATACACACACACACACACACACATATATAGTATATATGGTTTTTTAATATATATATAGATATATATATATAATATAGATATACTATATATATAGATATAAAAATATAGAGTATATTATAACATATATATATATTATATATATATATATATATATATATAGTATATATATAGGTATATAAATATATAGTTATAATACACAACTCCGTTTTTGTCAGTAAAACGGTTAAAAGGCTGATTCTTGAGCCTTTGAGACAATATTGAAAATCTTTGGAGGTAAAACTTAGGCTCTTATATAAACAAAGTAACGAACACCAAGTTATCTTAAGACAGATTTCTAGTGGTTACAAATTCGATGGTGTCATTTCTGACGTAAATCGAGAATCATACCATTCTATCTTACACAAAATTCTTTTTTGCGGCAACATTTGTACTGAACAGAACATCATTTATAAGGTCCCATTTCTCTCCTCAATTCAAAGACGGAAGTACATAAAATGTCATGTCTTTTTTGTTATTCTAATTGCACTTCCGAGTATGGGCGGGAACTGCAATAGCTGTAAAATATCTTATTCATTCATAGGAGTAAAACGAATGCTTGTATGGCGCAAAATTTAATTTTATGACTCCATACACATTCGTTATATTCTTCAATTCAGCAGACGTTTCTATTCTTGAATATGAGTTTCTCCTATCCCATGTAATAATAATAATAATAATAATAATAATAATAATAATAATAATAATAATAATAATAATAATAATAATGGCATTATCGCTCTTTCTTCTCAACTGCCATAATTTCGGTGATATACTTTACCAATATTAAAATTTTTAAAATGTATTATATAAAAGAATGGATGACAACATAATATTTTTAAAAGTCTAGTCTATAGACTCTTACAGTGTTCCATACTAAACTTTAATAATAATAATAATAATAATAATAATAATAATAATAATAATAATAATAATAATAATAATAATAATAATAATAATAATATATTGATAGGATGAAATAAGACTATTGGAGAGTAAGAAGAGAGCCCACGTTCTTTTAGGATTTAAGGATAAAGATAAAATAGGAACCTCTTCCTTTCCCAAATAGATCAAAATTCCTACGAAGAACTTTTGATTTAGTCCTATTAGATCTAACGATGAGTTAGTTCCCGTTAAGCTTAAGGATTTTAAATACGCTAGTAAAAAATATATTATAAGATTTACGCACGAGATAGGGGACTTATTTTATCATCATGAAAAGAAAAACGGTGGGGGATTTATGCTTCATGGGTCCTTCAAGAAATAATAATAAATAATAAGAAGAAAGAAGAAGAAGAAGAAGAAGAAGAAGAAGAAGAAGAAGTAATAATAATAATAATAATAATAATAATAATAATAATAATAATAAGAAGAAGAAGAAGAAGAAGAAGGAGAAGAAGAAGACGATAAATTCGGAATGGTATGAGGTCCTCCCGTAGATTTATGGGGCAAGTAGTACTTTACCATATATACGATCTGTTTTTTAATTTAACCTTGAAAACTTTCCAATAGCTTCCGCCCCTCCCCCACCCCCAACACAGCAAGAAAGACTATTTTGCTTGTATTTCATAATTCAAGAAACCATCACTGAGTAAAGCTGAGTTCCATATCAAAGTCATTCATATTACTCTGACCTCGAATTATTATTTGAAATGTTTAAAACTAGGAATTATTTTGTAAATGCTATAAATGTTAAAGGCTACGATTTCTTGAATTACGAAATATAACAATGAATATTGTTCACGCTCTCTTCTAAACCACCCTTTTTCAAGCAGTAAGTTGACCTGTAGTATTTTTGTTGCGCTTTTAGAAATAGCGATAGGAAAATAGCGTAGCTTTTAAAATAGCGGGTGGTTGGAAAATAGAATCTATAAACAACAGTATAAAATTGTTCTCTCTCTCTCTCTCTCTCTGTAAACGCCTAGTTTCAAAATATGATTCCAAATGTATTAAGACAAATACACGTTATGTATATACATAATATTTCTTTAATAGACTATATATATATAAGATTTATTATATATATGATACTAATATATATAGTACGTGTGTTACGTCGTGTGTGTGTTGTTGTGTGTGTGTGTGGTGTTGTGTAGGTGTGTGTGTGTGTGTGTGTGTGTATGGTAGCACATAAGTAAAACAACCCTTACTTTTTGGTACTTATGGTACCCATATCTACCAAAAAATTATATATGTGGGTAACAAGATAATCAAATCTATTTAATTATTGAATATTTATCACAACCATCATTGTTAACACAATTATTATCCATCATTATTTCTGGAGACCCCTCATACCGGGTCTCGTTCGCCTTATCGAAAGGCGTAATTTTTTGTACCAGTTACAGTTCAAAATATTCTTGACAAATTCATTCATTAATAAAATGTGTCCTTAATAGAACTTAATATACGAGCATGTCACTCAAACTCTTTTTTCCGCAATTTCTGATCTATAACTATTTTATACTTAACCTCTTTTGGAATATTTGCAGGTTCCTACAACTTTTAGTTTTCTGTAAAAGAAAACTATTGAGATGGCTATTTGTCTGTCCGTCCACACTCTTCTGTCCGCCCTCAAATCTTTAAAACTACTGAAGCTAGAGAGCTGCAAATTGGTATGTTGATCATAAACCCTCCAATCATCAGACATACCAAATTGCAGCCCTCTATCCTCAGTAGTTATTTTTTTATATGAGGTTAATGTTAGCCATAATCGTGCTTCTGGCAACAATAACGGACAGGTCACTCGACTGCCCCTAAGAAACTTCGGAGCACTATTTACTTGTATATTTCCTGGGCTACCTTCTTAACCATAGGATTTGTTTACATCTTGACTCTAAATGTGAAACATGAAAATAATTTATATCGTGTAATAAATCATCAAAGGTAAAACATAAAGAAGAAAAATGGATAAAACTGTAAGGAACATTCTCAATATTGCTAAAACTGCTAAACCATCTTAAAATAAAATGAGAAAAAATTAACTTTAAAAAGTTTATAAATAATATATATTATCTATTAAAAAAATGGAGAATTTTAAACTCTAATTTGGGTGGCGAACGATTCACTTTCAGCATAGATAACTTGCCATTAGCAAAGCTAATACACATACGCACACATATTTATATATATATATATAATATATATATATATATATATATATATATATATATATATCTTCTTGTAACCACAGGAAAATATTTCTGAAAAATGCAGAGGAATCCTTTAGCCACTCATCCATCGTCAAGATTTCTTTGAGGTATTTAAAGTTTTATTCATAACTAACTCAATAATGATAATAACTAATAATAATTATTAATTATTAGTTATTACGATTATATTGCCGACTCTCATAATATCATCAGTTATGATGGTGATGAAGTAGACAAATGCAATAATATGAAAAAACTTAACAACAGCCGTATTAATAGTAATAAGAATAATAATAATAATAATAATAATATATTTTATTATTATTATTATTATTATTATTATTATTATTATTATTATTATTATTATTATTATTATTATTATTATTATTATTATTATTATTATTTTGTAACGCAACAATGCATCCAACCCGAGTATAAAATGCTTCCATAACAGTTTCAAACGTTGAAGCATAAACACATTATTATTATCATCATTATTGTTATTCCCTACAATCAGACCAGGCAATGCTTTAAAAAGGAAGACGATACATAGGAAGGAAGACGAGATAACGATTATTGCAAAGGAATACTAAACACCAGAGATAAACGTGTATGTCAGACGAAGGACGGGTTGCAATTACTCATAGGTGCCTGGCACAGTAATAATAATAAAATTGATAATGATAATATCAGGAGCACTGAAATGAAGAATAACAGTGTCAATAATATCTTTGTCGCCTAGGAATACTTAGGTCAAGTAAAATTGCTTTCGAGCACCTGCTAATTATAATAATAATAGTAATAATAATAATAATAATAATAATAATAATAATAATAATAATAATAATAATAATAATAATAATGATAATAGTAATAATAATAATAGTAATAATAATATCAGCGCTGGGCGATATACATGTGAACAAGCCGAACAAGAAAATAATCATTCTCATCATTAAATATTACCATCCATGATAAAAATAATAAAATAATTTTAGCATGGCACTTAAAACGGAAACAACAACAAAAACATCAACAATAACAACAACAACAACAACAACAACAACAATAATAATAATAATAATAATAATAATAATAATAATAATAATAATAACAATAATAATAATAATAATAATAATAATAATAATAATATAATAATAATAACATTTAATGGCATTACCCATCTTTCTCCTCATCAGCCATAATTTCAGAGATATACTTGACCAATATGAAAATGTTTTTAAAATGTGTATTATCATAGTCATT
>NC_087211.1:46915065-46925065 GCF_015104395.2 Macrobrachium nipponense | reverse complement strand
TCTCTCTCTCTCTCTCTCTCCGTATAATTTTATTCATTACGGTATGACCACAGATTGTATCTGTGTACTCATACAAAATACACACGAAGCATGACATATATATATATATATATATATATATATATATATATATATATATGTGTGTGTGTGGGTGTGTGTGTGTGTGTGTGTGTATCGCATTGCCAAAGGCTACTGCTTTCCCTGTGTACGCACCGAGGAATAAATGTGAAATCTGCTTCAATAAATGCATGGAAATCTTACAAGAATACTGACGAAACCACCGACTGGCTGTAACACATTCAATAATTCTGAAGATAACAAGGACACCTGGAGGCCTGCTATGAATATTTTATAACATAAAAAAAATGTGAGAGTCTATTTTTAAAACTCCGTACGCCGACTCTCGCAAAAATAGTATCACAAACTTTTACCTTTACAGCAATGGCATATAAGCAATCTGCAGAGCCATAAGCTAATGTTAACAGCAAAAGGGAGGAGGATTTCCAAGTCAAAAATAGCCTGACAATGCATGACGAGAGAAGCATAAGAAAAAAAAAAAAAGAAAAAAAAAAAAAAAATGACTGGTAATGTTGGACGGCAGTGTCCATATAAACCGGGTTGGGACTTGGGACTGGGAGTGCATCGATGTCAACCGCAAGCGATAG
Organism: Macrobrachium nipponense; assembly: GCF_015104395.2. Taxonomy (NCBI): domain Eukaryota; kingdom Metazoa; phylum Arthropoda; class Malacostraca; order Decapoda; family Palaemonidae; genus Macrobrachium; species Macrobrachium nipponense. The sequence continues at coordinate 46,924,400 of NC_087211.1, read as the reverse complement.
TGGTGGAGGCAGTGGTGTAATCCTCCACTTCCTCCCTCCCTGCTTCCCTCCCACCACACTCCCTTCCTCCCTCACTCCCTCCTCCTCCCCCTCTCAAGTTCTCAACCGACAACCCAGGCTAGGAGGGAGGGGGGTTTGTTGGTTATAAGGGGGGGAGGGTTATCCATTGGTTAGTCTGAGGAAGCGCTTAGGGGATAATCTTATGGTCTCAAATGAACACTTGCGTTCGCAAAATGCTCCTTCAGTATTATACTCTCTCTCTCTCTCTCTCTCTCTCTCTCTCTCTCTCTCTCTCTCTCTCTCTCTCTCTCTCAAGAATACTTAGCTATTATTTTAATAAACGCCCCAGGGTTTCTAGCTCGACTGACTCAAGCTCCATAAGTAAAATAGTTTGAGTCCTGTTACAGCCACATCTTAGCGGCTTCTAAGAAAGCCTTGCAAACTCTTATTGCTTACAAGCTATGTTTACGTAAACAAAGGAACGCACCTTTACATAGAGTGAAATGCCGAAATGATTTACACGAGCAATGTGAATGATTGTATGAATATGAAAAAATAGAAGAAAATTCCAAAGTTTGGCAAACGAGAGATAGAGAATGTCGCAGAGTCGATCAATGGGAGAATTGGTCTTCTGGCGGGTGTTACCAAGATGAAATCCAACTGTAATAAATATTATATATATATATATATATATATATATATATATGTATATATATATATATATATACTATATATATATATCTATATATAAATATATATAATATATATCGACTGAAACAAATTCCATGGAAAATACGAACCGGTTTTAGTTGTACCGTCGTCCAGCACGGTCAACTTCTTTCACAACTGACCCTTGTCTTCCCATGTCGACCTCTCTCTCTTATTACCGGCATTATCGGTGAAGTAGCATGAGAATGGGACTCCTGAGGATTGGCACTGCCTTTGATTCAATCCTGTCGAGGAGGTAAGAAACAAAAAGTATATTAAATAAGCCATTAATCTTTCATAAAGGGATGGATAAGTCCCATACAATGTTTGACCAGCTGTGATGAAGAAATAGTTAGACATGTTCGGAGGTAGCTTTGAAGATTTCCAACGACAATTTCATCGAAGAATATAGAAACAAAGTGATATAAGTTAATAAATTCTGCATTCGCAGGTAAGGTATGATAATATTCAGAATATTGATGATGATATTGATGTAATAGTTTCCTCTACAGACATGTAGTTTGAAGAATTCTGTTTATAATATATATATATATATATATATATATATATATATATATATATATATATATATATATATATATAATATATATATTTATATATATATATATATATATATATATATATATATATATATATATTATAGTGTGTGTGTGTTTTGTGTTAGAATTGACAAGTTCAACTTTACAATGATTAATAAATAAAAAAATAAATAAACAAATCACCGTTACAACTTTACTGTTAAATACCGATTGGTTGAAAAACTACTACATCACTCGCTTCACACTCCTCAACAGAAAACTAATCAGGAGTGAATTGGATTCACTAAACACATTGCGTCACTCACCTCGGTCTTACACATTCTCGCGTTTATTGATTCGGTCAAATCTAGTGCTCACTTTTGACTTCTGAATGAAGATAATGTATGAATGAATTCGTAGGCCAAATTAAATATCTACCATCTGCAGGTTAAGTCATTTTTTTTTCTTTTTGTTCTTAGTTTTACTTACACTGTGAAAGTGTATTTATCATCAGCGGTTTGAAAGAATCCAGAATAGAATAGAATATGGAATTTAGGGAAAAAGCTCAGCGCTGGGGCCTATGAGGTCACTTAGCGCTGAAAATGAAATTGAGAGTAAAAAGATTTAAAAGGTGTAACAGAAGGAAAAGATCGCAGTTGCACTATTAAAAAAAATTGTTAGAAGAAGGTGGAAAGTAAGACGAAAGAGAGAGAATATGAAAAGAGGCATAGTAAAAGAATGAAAGGGGATCCAGCTGGGAACGAAAGAACGCTGCAAAGATCCTTCAGTAATGCTCTACAGTGCACCGCATGAAGTGCACTAACTGCACTACCACCCTACGGGGTAAAGAATCCAGAGGTCCATACCAGGCCTCTTATTCCCTTGCAAACGGCGTCAATAATCTAGATGATGTAACGCCAGTTTTAGTAGCTATTAGTCAATTAATCATATTCCCTTTCAAATATTACCACAAGGTTACAGAAGGTTAGTTTAATGTAAAATAACTACTAATCATGTTCTTTTATCAGTGAAAGCACAGGAATTGCTACTTGTCAGTTTATAAGAGAGAGAGAGAGAGAGAGAGAGAGAGAGAGAGAGAGAGAGAAAGTACATCCAGGAGCATATATATATATCCATTCCTGATATAATAGATATACCTCTACCTATATGAGGGGACTCTACCTGATTTAATCGTTTGCTTTCATATATGCTTCTGGTCAGGCGACTGTTATGGATAACAAACTGGTGAAGGAGAGATAAACAGAAAGGAAGAATGAAGATATAGGATCGTCAGTGTCTGGATGGGTGTCCAGTAGTGAAGGGCAGACATCACTGACGAAATCTCCCAAGACCGTAAGTGATAGCTTGGGGGTGAGGGTAGCAACCTTTTTCAAAAAATGAATTTTCACATTCTTGCATTACACTTTAGGAATTTGGTCAGAGTTCTAATGAGTAACAATTCAGCCTTTGAAGCCAAAACTTGAAATACGTAAAGAACCCGCAGAATCCGACTAACAATCAGGTACATAACCTCACCCTCGGGTCAACGAGAGCGCACAAGGGTATTAAGAAAATCAAACTAAATCCTTCCTTTTCCGTGATGGACCGAACATGGGCCAAAGAGGTTGTTAACCAGGGCCGATAAAATAAGCACTTACGAGGAGAGAGAGAGAGAGAGAGAGAGAGAGAGAGAGAGAAAGCTGAACCAAACCATTCACTCTTAATGGCCACTTTCCTGCAGAGGTTTCATTACGGCCGAAGTCTCCATTCTCGCCCCTAAACAAGGCGACTTCTTCGCTTTACCCCTGCGGACCGATCCTCCAGCCAGGGCCACGCCTTTTCCAGGGACAACCACCTCCCTATACACCTCGTGAAGGACACGGTCCCTTTAGGATTTCTTCAGAAGGTCAACCGCAGGACAAAGAAAAAAAAATAACGGTAGGGGAAATGAATTGGGGAATTACGTAATCATCGGAAACTGTCCTTGAATGGCTCCAAGGGGTGGTTTCATCTCTTCAGGATGGGATGCTGTGCTTTATTGCAAGTAGTCAGTTAAAACTATATTTATCACTATATATACCACCAGCATCTTGGAAACATGACACTAAATTCGAATGGAGAGTTGAAGAATACCAATTAATTCATTTCTTCTGAATACGAGACTGACAGAACCTCCTGCTGTATCTAGATCATAAATATTAAAACTCTAGCATGTGTTTTTCATTTTTTGTTTAATAGCATAGGCTACAATTCTAGAGGACAGGGAAAGGTTAAAATTGAAAACTTCTAGTAATTAAGGATGTTTTTCCAAGTTTCGTATTTTACAGTTCTCGATATTTTGAGTCCCAATTTAATATAAATCTATCATTTATTCAACTCCACAAAGCCACGTAATTCATTTAAAGTTTACGTGGCCATTACATTATCCCGGAAGGGTTTTTCTCAGTAGTTGTTTCATTATAGAAAATTGTCCACAGAACTGAGCATTTTCAAAAATCACTCTTGTTCGAGAATCAAACTCGTCTAAAGCCAGCAAGATCTATCACCTCTTTATCAAGCTCGTTCTGATGTTCTGGGTACGGGTTCGAATCCCGCTAAGGACGTCGGAATCATTCCATATTCTAATATTGGGATCTAAGGCTTTGTAGTGACACGATTGTCCGAAAAGTGTGAAGAATTCGAGAAATTAAGACGGCATAGTGGTCATTACAATTACAACCCATAGATGCAAAATGTTAGGATTGAAAAATAAAATATAAATGGATGTATGTGTGTGTATGTGCCACATACACTTTGAAACGCATTGGTATACACATAACTTAACCGATAAGGAGGGGGTGATATGTAAAAAAACATGTGAAAATAACCGAAAACGACAGATATTAGTGTGTAATCCCTAGTTTTTGAGGTCGTTGAGATGAATAGTGAAACTCCCAATAGCTTTTAAGTCAAAAGTTCAGCCCCCATATAGGAAGGGGGTGTGAGAGGGGGTGAAAACTAAAATGTCAAACTGCCCCGTGAAATCGCTAAATGACAACCAATAAACTCTCTCTCTCTCTCTCTCTCTCTCTCTCTCTCTCTCTCTCTCTCTCTCTCTCTCTCTCCTGTTAAGTTCATTTGCCAAGCAGTTTTGACATTGTATATTTCACTTCTCTCACAACCCAACCCCCATTCCTATCAGGGCTGAACTTGGACTTGAAGTGCTTTGGGAGAGTCTCTATTCATCTTAGCGACCTCAAAAGCTGTGGATTAGATTCTAATAACAGTTTAACATTTTAATTTTCACCCCTTCTCACACCCCCTTCCTATATGGGCTGAACTTTGACTTAAAAGCTATTGGGAGTTTTACTATTCATCTCGGTGACCTCAAAAACTAGGGATTACACACTAATATCTGTCGTTTTCAGATATTTTCACATGTTTTTACATATATCTATATATGTAAAATCATTCCTTCAGTTTTAGATACACACACACACACACACACACACATATATATATATATAATGTATATGTGTGTGTGTATAACAACATATATATTATATATATCTATTATATATATAATATATATATATCATATATATATATAACTGTAAGGAATGATTTGGAATCTTTTCACCTCGTGCGACGACGTGGTGATTCAACAAAATACAAAATACGGAAATAAACAAATAAAGAGCATTTTCCCTGAAAAGGGAGGAATTAAAGAACGGAAATATGATGGGGCAAGTACCATCAATAAGAACCCGAAGGAAGATTATAAATTGAGGGGCAGAAGAAGGAAGAGAGGGGAAAGGTCCTTCATTCTCATGAGTGATGAAGCAGAAGAGGATAAATGGAAGGTTTTAAGAACGACCGTATTTTTCTCTCTCTCTCTCTCTCTCTCTCTCTCTCTCTCTCTCTCTCTCGTCAACATTTCTTTTTTTTATGATCTCTCTCTTTCTCTCCCTCTCTCTCTCTTTTCAATCTTCAACATTTCTTTTATTTCTGCTCTCTCTCTCTCTCTCTCTCTCTCTCTCTCTCTCTATCTCTCTCTCTCTCTCTCTCTTCTGCTCAACATTTCTTTCTTCAAAAGTTATGAAAAATATAAAATTAGAAAGTTTACATCGAATGGCTTGATATACAAACAATAAACATATATGGTGTAAGCAGATCTATTTTGAAAATGTAATGTAGGTTCACAAAATCAACACCATGGGTATAATAATGGTGGTGCCTTCGGATCTCTTTTACTGGTTCTAACATCTCTCCCGCCTTACCACCCACCATTAAGGCTAGTAGCCTCAACACTGCAGACTTGCTGAGATACCATAAGGCTTGACTCTTCTGGCTCCACCTCCTCTGAAGGAGACAAAGATATATAGTATATAATATATATGATATATATATAATATATATATATATATATATATATATATATATATATACAAATATGTATACAAACAAATAATATATGATATATATATATATATATATATATATATATATATATATATATATATATATGTATATATATATATATATATATATATATACTATATATATATATATATAATCAGAAGTTAATCTAACTTTTTTCAATAATGGCTTGAGGAGTTTGGGTAGTACCTTCAAATTTGTTCATTAGTAACAATTAATGCAGAAAACAAGATGGGAAAGCTGGACACAGAGAAAACCGTTTATGGAGGATAAGGAATAAGTAAATGCATAATCATGCAAACATAAATAGATCTCATATACTGCTGAGAAAGTTTCTACTCCTTTTTCTGGAAACATAAATAAATACTGGATGAGAGAAGAAACAGAAGAATAAGTGAAAAAAATGCTTGGCGCCTACTGAATTAAAATAATTCTGTAAGCCACAAAATCAAATATGGTGGGTGACGAATGAATAATTCATATTTATCAAACAGTTACTCTACTAATTCAAAGATTAATTTTATTGTTATATTAATTTTATAGCTATTATTTTTCAAAAAAAAAAATTTTAACTCCTGGGAGACAGAATGACTTCAAGAATCCTTCACATTGCATTTTCAAAGTAAAGTTTCAGCCGTTTATCAACGACTCATGTCAACACGATGGTTCTTCTAGATCAAGATCGGAAATGCATGCTGTTTCATGATAAATAAGAATCTCTTCCTCTTGAAAATAACCAAATAAATAAATTTAAGCTTCTTTTGGATTCGTGAGTTAAAAGAGCTTCACATCTGGTCAATATTTCTGCTCTGGGAAGTTACATATTCTGCTGAAAACAGAGACTCTTAAAGCCTGTGATGACCCAGAGGAATCCACAATGTTGATATCAGATCACGAAACATTTCAAATTCTTCTCTTTCTGTATTCTTGGCGTCACAATTAAAAAATGAGCGAATCACTATTCATTCGCCCCCTGCAAAATAGTCGACGGCTAGTCAAACCGGGCCGACCTGCAATAAATGCACTCATTGTTTGTGGGTCCCGGTTTATTGCTTGTCACTGATGTAACATGTGTCCCTTATTTACGCCAATTAAGACGAACGCCTTAACAACTGCATCTGCCGTTGCTTATCACCCTGTTGTCAGCTTCCTGTTGCCTGCTCCTGCCGCATAAACAGGGTACTTTCGACAGTCGATGCCAGGCAAGCTGTCAAACACCCGATTGCACGACTGGAGAAGAACTGGTTCCAGAACACATCTCACGTGTCAAGATAAACTTCCGGTTAATAAATATACCGGTAAGTAATTGCTCATCTTAAACATCTGCCAGAATTTTTATCATCTTCTTCATTAATTCAAAAGACTGACGCCTCACTTCCCATCAAATGCAATCTAATGGAAAATATCACACTTTTTACGACATTTTGCCGTCTTGTGTCATCAAGATTTCGGCAAATGAGGACTTTTATGGCTTCTCGCTGCTTCTGTTTGTGCTTACTTACATATTTGCTTACGTTAGTCTAGTCATCGATGATAGCAAAACTAAAAAATGAACAAGTGCTATAAAAAAATTAAATTCACAAAAAATCTTCAAAGGCCTTCCGAAGGTCGGATTAGATGTAAAATTAAATAAACATTTAAAAAAAAACTCTCCAGCTGACCTTCACTGATAAAATATTATTAAAAAAACCATCATCAACAGAACCTTCCAAAGATCTATTGGTTAGCTCACGTCTTCGAACCAGACTGTTATTCGAACATATTCGAACACGAGTCACACCCAGCCACGAGCTTTAAATGACGAGTACTCTTGCAGTTCCAAGAGGTAAACTCTATTCCTCATATCCCCAAGACAGAGCATAGTTTGCTTGAATGCTGCTTGCAGGATCCGCTCCCAAACAATTTCATTAAAGAAGGAAAGGAAGCCACAGCTATCGCTCTACGTAACTGACCGCCACGATGAAGATCGCGTAAAAAAAAATAATCCAGATCCCAACTGAATCTCGAAAGCGTCTGGAACGAAGACACCGACAACGAAAGACGATAAAAAATGGGAAAACAACTCTTGTTTTCTAAAGAATAAAGTCGTATCAACGGCCCTGTAGGCATAATATTAGGCAACGTTTCCCGACGGGACCTGGAACAAAGGAAGCAGCGAACCGAATTGCAACCCCAAGCATTTCCAGCGCGAGGACATTTTGGAATAACGAAAAGAGGGTGGGGGTGGGTTTGGGGGGCTTGGGAGGGGAGGAGGGGCCTTTCCAGCGGAGGCAAAACAAATCCACAACGGCTGGAAGAGCTTGCAGCTCCATCATTAAGCAAACGCACGCAGCTTCAACTAGCGCTAATAATCGACAATAACTCACTGTACAAGAGATTATTTAGCCCAACTTTTATACTCTACCATATTCCAGGAGTGTGCGTTAGTAGGGGGAGGGGGGGGGGGGAATTAAGAGGTTGTGGGCAACGGGGTGGGAGGAGGGATGGTAGTATTTTCCAGACCTTCCTATGAAACACTTGTCACAGATGATGCATGTTGAACCTCGCCGAATTAATGGTGAAATTAATGACGGAATCAGACTTGAAAAGAAGCCATAGGTTTTACTCTCCCTCGAGTGAATAATAGCTCAACAGACGATGCCTTTGCCGGGTATTATCTCGTTCAGAATTAATTATGTAACACTACCTTAGTTTCTTATACGAGATACGAGATAAATTAATTGTAGTAACTGTCTCGTTATCCTCACTACGTACCTTAGTAATTTTCATTCTGTATCTGGTTTCCTCCCTGTATTCTTTTCTGGTGCTTCAAATCCTGGAATAGAAAAAGGTCCTGGAATGCCTAGGTAGACTCCTCATCTTTTACTGCATTCTTAAAACCCTACTTAGAATGAAGACTGGCTCAAAGAAAAACTACTATCCGGATTCAGAGAGGAAGCGGTACTCGCCTGTTAAGACAGAGGAGATTGTAGAATTCGTGGTACAGAAGGAAAACTCCATGCAACTAGGCAGTACACTAACCAGTCCCGACAACCATAAGGAACTTGAGGAAGACATCACAGGAATTGCATGGTTTAAGGCCTACCCTCATTATCAAAGCTGTAAAAGTATATACATATCCATTAGACATTACCCAAGACTCGAAGTAGAAATATTATACTAAAGTTATTATACCTAAAACAATTACAAAATATTCTGTTTAAAAATGGCTTCAGTATAATATTCTTAGATTGAGCCTTGTGTCATGTTTCAATGTTTGTTAATGAGGCTAGACCTAGGAACGTTAGTAATATTTGTGTCACTTATACAGCTTTTGTTTGTTGGTATGGTGTTTTTAACTTGCATGGAACCAGTGGTTGAACCATTGGTTATTCAGCAACGGGACCAACGGCTTTACGTGACTTCCTAACCACGTGGAGAGTGAACTTCTATTACCAGAAATACACATCTCTAACACCTCAATGGACTGCCAGAGAATCCAACTCGCGGCCACCGAGGTGGCAGGTCAAGACCATATCGACCACGCCTCTGAGGCGCTTTACACAACTTTTGTCCGTAGTAAAGGGTTCCTTCAGCTTCTTAGAGCATTTAGGTGTAAATTCGTACCTCTCATCCTGCCAGTACAGTAGCCCAAACACTACCTTATCTTATTTACTGCTTGGATCGACG
>NC_087211.1:46890065-46900065 GCF_015104395.2 Macrobrachium nipponense | reverse complement strand
CATTAAAATTGACAGTGAGATATGAATGAAGGTTTTCTTTTATGGAATAACACCCTGGGTTAATAAAAGCTTAAGTTTGATATACATATATTTATATATGTGTGTGTATGTATATACGTGAGTTTTCATACATGCGTCGACCCTCATCCCTTGCACACACTGAGCCACTCACCTTCCCATAGCAGTCTCTAGATATTTAGGCCCTTCTCTACTAACACTATCCAAGCCCTTTAGCCAGCACTTTATCAGTACTCCTGTCTGCCTTACTTCTTACATTCGTGCATTTGAAACTCTATTCAGGACAAATGATACCCACCATTTATTGTACTGTTTTATTAGTACTCTGTCCATTCAAAATTGGAAATCATAATTTCTTCATATATACGAAGACTTGTCAATTCATTTATTTTGTGCGCGCCTTATGTCTGCACAGGCTTATTCCTTGGTGGGTCTCTTTGTACTCATACACACTGATTGAGATTGGTGTTGTTATCTGGGATACTGGCGTTAATTCTCCAGTTCTTGATACTTATCAATATGCTTAACTTCAAATGTTCCTAGTCTTTCTTATAGAAGATAAAAAATGTAGCACTTTACCTTTAGCTAAGATTTTAGAGGCATACTGCCTTGCTATTCCTGGAAACTACGGACAGGGAGTCTTGTAAAGTTTTATAGCTACTGGCTGTGACATCTTCACAGCCATTGCCTTGATCCCCCAGGTCTCACTCGATTGGAGAGGGGGGCCTGGGAGGTGATCTCAATGTGTGTGTGTGTGTGTGTGTGTGTGTGTGTGTGTGTTCAGTTTCTAGGCATCGGCCTGTCCCTTGCTTCCGCTGCACTATCGACCTTCACGCCCTGAAGCACACTTCGTGGGACGAATAAGTCTTGTTAGTTATACGTAAGATTGATCAGTCAGGCGCAGTGTTCCTAAGAGCTCATGAAATATTGATATTTGAGCGTTACCAGAACACAAGCTTGAAATTACAAGGAAACAAATCGTGTTTCCTCACTTATCATAGAGTGGAAATAATGATGTCCATCGGAACTGACTCGTCTTGGGGGAAACTCTGAGTACTTCATCGACAGAATAAAATGGCAGACCAAATGTGAACAACACGGTGAAGCCGACTTTGTCATGAGACATGCAAAGCCTGGACAAGCAGGTGCAAGGGAGGGGGCTTATCAAGAATACTGCCCAGTAGCTGTTAGAAGCATACCACAGATAGTTTCTTACAAATCAGGCAAGACTCAGGCATTTCTCAAGCAACACCGGTTGCGTCAGAGGAGGCGGGTGACGAGGAATTCGGGAAATTGCTGGATACGGAGGGTCAAGGAATGGGAGGAGACAGCGACTGTCAGTGAGACGAAATTAAAACTTTGGGTCGGGTTCTCAGATTGCCTTCGCTACTGACAACACTGATGATTGGAAAGGAAGAAAGAATTTAAGGAAAGCTCTCTCTCTCTCTCTCTCTCTCTCTCTCTCTCTCTCTCTCTCTCTCTCTCTCTCTCTCCAGGAGGAGCTTATAGGTGGAAGATTTCCTTTTGCTTGTACTACAACTTAAAAACTATAATAAACTAAAATTGTGATCGCGACTTTCATGAACATATGTTGCTTCGATATGAGATATCTTTGGTAGACCACACTTACAGCAATCGTTAAATCTCTAGGTCTATGGATATCCGTTTGAAAAATTATCAGGACAACTAGAATATAAATAGCGACAAAACTAGGCCATTAAAAGTTACTGGCAGAAAGCAAAATTAACCATAGTTATGGCAAATTAGGTAAGAATCTCACAAAGTTTCTCGGTTAGCTATAACAGATCTATGTCAATGACCGTAAAAAACTGCAGACCTGTACTTCTATGCATACTGCATGAAGTATTATTATTATTATTATTATTATTATTATTATTATTATTATTATTATTATTATTATCAAATCAAATTCAGCAACTTCATGGAGCAAACTGCTCATAGGTGAAAAGCAGAAATAGCCGGAAAGTAAATAGAAATGTAAAAATAAATGAAATTTAAAACAAAAAAAGAAAAAACCCACACTTAAACACACGCATTTGACAAAGATATATATTATTAGCTTTGTTTTTGGTTAGTGTCCACTGAGGCGTCTTGTTACGAGCAATATATGAAGCACTCATCCTTATGAATAAAGAAAAATTACGTAAGCTTTGAAATTTTCGAATACACTTCTGTAGCGAGGTGTAATTCAGAGCTGACACAGCTAAAAATATATGTTAAAAAAATGAACAAACAAAATGGAAAGTCGGCGACAACGATACCAAAGGACTGCCTTTAAGACCTGTCCACACTAGGAAACATTGTCTGGAAACAGTTTCCAAGTTGTGTGAAAACTGTTTGCAAACTTTGTTTCCAAACAATGTTTCCTAGTGTGGACAAGCCTTACGAGTTGCGTTCAAATCTATCAGATATGACGGTCAATGGAAAATCAGTCACGAATGGCACTACGTAGGCATTCCCGACACAAAGGTAAGCAAGCAGTCCAGGAGGCGTTAGCACACCCACAGCAATCGCGCTTAGGCGGAACAGACAGAGGCAAGAGGGCCTGACTGAGATTGAGCGATGCAACGATTGACTGCAATGATATGATGAGAATGAATGGACTGAATGAATGGGACAAATCCGCTGTTATTGCATCAACACTCGCTGAAGTAGAGAGAGCATGAAGGAAGGAAGTTCAAATTTGTGAGAGAGATGGGGGGGAGAGTGATGACAGAGGAGCGGAGGGGGTTAGGGGATATAGGGGGACGGGAGGGAGGGATGAGGGTGTGGGGCGAAGGTTTCAACTTACTAGACGTGATGTGCTTCTCTAGGGGAATATATAATCACCGACAATAATTTCTACGCACCTATAATATCTTCTGGATACTGTTAAAACTGACTAACAGGGAAATACGGAAATATTGGGTTAATATTTTTATATAACCAGTTAAATATAGAAAAACTGTGTTTCATAATACATCTCGCTACGTGAATTATCTATCTGCAATGCTCTCTCTCTCTCTCTCTCTCTCTCTCTCTCTCTCTCCTCTCTCTCTCCATAATATATATATATATATATATATATATATATATATATATATATATATATATATATATATATATATTATATATATATATATTATATATATATATATATAATATATATATATATATATATATATATATATATAAACATACACACACACACACACACACACATATATATATATATATATATTTGTTCAACATTTTAAGCCAGAACCAAGGAAAGTTAAGATTTCTTATAACAAGATTAATTCATCCTTGTCTATATGCAAGTTGTCCCTTTGAACTGAAAGCCTCCAGTCTCTAGAAAGCTATCCCTGCTCCCATTGGCTGTCCTGAATTCACCCCCCTACAGGAAAATCCAGATTGAGGCAGAGCTTACCAGGAGAAATTTTAAAAGGAGCAGGGACCCAGCGGCTCGCCCTCAGAAGAACTTCTCAGAGCTAGGAAAGCTCAGAAGCTCCAGCTACCTCGCCCTGCAGAAACCACTTCACCCCTTTCTGCTTCCCCTGCCTCCTCTGGGGAAATCCCAAGTATTTTAATAAATCCATAGTGCACAGAAATATCAGCAGATAAGAAGACTACCAAGCCCAGGATTTCCAGGTACTGTGAGAGTAAATTCCAGTTCAGCCAGGGAATTGTTTTGCCTTTTGTCTGTATTTCTTTTCCATTCTTCCAAGGCGACTTTCCCCCACCTTTGTTTAGCTTCTCGCTCCCCCAATCTTGGTTCAATGCTGTGATTACTCCCCTTGTGATACTAGTGAACATTCCCTAGTTAATTCAAGCAATGTAATAGTTCCTTCTGTGAACTCCCAGTCATTTCCATCCCCTCTGAGTGGTTTGTAAATTTTTTGATTGAAAGAAAGCAGTGTGGAACGTTCACCCACGTGCGCCCTCGCCTCAGTACTTATGCTAGGATACAATCTCTTTGCAAACACCATGCCTGATTGTGGGAGAAGTTGGGAACCCTTTGGAATAAGCCTTGCATTTCAATAACCCGTTTGCACAAAATTCTGAACGCTGTATCTGGTTGCCCCAGCCACATGTTTCCAGTGGATCGACAATCAACTACCTTATTAGTTCCTGGACCTGTGTAAATTAATGTAAATATAGTGCATGTAAAACTAAAGTCCAGCTTTTATGTAAATTCCTCCGTTATCTGTAATATCGGCCTTCTGCCATAGTTTTTTTCTCTTTTCTTTGTTGTGATCTCTCGTTCCTCCATTAAAGGCCAATTGTTTTTAGTGTTAGATTACATTTTTCAGGAGTGAACGAGCAGTTCAGAACAAAATATATATATTTATAATAATATATATTATATATATATATATAATATATACTATTATATATTATTATATAATATATATATTATTATTAATTAATTTAATATATATATATATATATATATATATATATGTATATATACATACATACATACATACATACATACATACATACATACATACATAATATATATATATATATATATATAATATATATATAATATTATATATATATATACATACATATTATATAAAGATAGATAGGTTAGAGGTGAAGCTTTGAAAAATACAACTGTCAGCATTACCTCAAAAATATAACTATGTCAAGAACTGGACCGAAGTTAGCATTTTCCAATATGTTCGCAGCCCCAAACACCAATCTGAAAAAGAGAGAGAGAAAAATTGAAGTTTTCCTAGACATCGGAATTGAAACATGACCAGTATCACTCTCCGTCAATCAAATTCCATATTTTATTTTGTTCATTTCCATTTCATTTCTGTTCGTACCGTTTGTACCTAACATAGTAATACCAGTACCACTTCCTTCCTCTTATTTGCAAATGTGCTACATCCTGTAAACCATGAGTATGATCTCATTTCGCGCACGCGAGCACATCCGTACAAATGCACACAGTATATATATATATATATATATATATATATATATATATATATATATATATATATATATATATATGTGTGTGTGTGTGTGTGTGTGTGTGTGTGTGTATACGTAACTGTAATTACCACAATGCCCTCTTATATAGAAGAGGGTATTGTGTATAGATATACTTACATACATACATATATAATATGTATTATAAAATATATTATATATATTATATATAATGTATGTATACTCATTGTAGTCAATAGTCTTTGGTTCATTTCCTTCTAAGTTACCAGCGGTTGATTTAGATTAGGGTAGCTTTTGGTTAGCTTGCCCGCATGCCCTTGCCCGTGCTCAAGGCAATAAAATGTTGAAAAGGGGTAAGGGCACCTGGTTGGGGCTCTTCGACTCTACAAATATATAACAAATAACTAAATCGGAGTCGCATACTGGGTAGGACCAAATGCATGAACTATGAGATTTGCATCATTTAAATGAAACCTTCAATGGAACAATGAGGTCACGATACCACACTATGAAACGCCTTTATTGGTTGTCCTGAGTTCAGGGTCCACACCATGTCCCGCATTTTCTTCTCAACATCTTACTTTACATGGCTATGAGTACTGGCTCCTATTTGCATAATTCCATATTCACCAGAGTATATGCAATGCACATGATACCTATATTATCGCTCTAATTATGACTAGAAAACGTCCGTCGCACGAAAAACGGAGGAGTTCGACTCCAGTTAAAACTCATTTTGCCTCTGCTGACCTCAACAGTAACTAATGTCATTACAAAGGCATAATCAATACATAAGATAATGTCAGTCGACTGCTGTGTGTTGCAGCTTTGAATGGGAAAGGTATAGGTTGGCATCCTCGCCTTAAAATGCTTGTGGAGATTGAGCGTTTGTTTGCGCATGTCTGTTTTGATATAGTTTTCAGGTTGTTTACTCTTGAGAATTTCAAATGTGATTGGATGCATGGGCAAGTACAAAAATAGTCTTAATATACAAAGGTGCTTTTATAAATGAAAACAGAGGAATAGTGATATTAATATCTATATACATGAAAACAGAGGAATAGTGATATCACTCTTTATACTCATGAAAACATAGAGGAATAGTGGTATCACTCTTTATACTCATGAAAACATAGAGGAATAGTGAAATTACTCTTTATATTCATGAAAACATAGAGGAATATTGATAAATCCTTTAGAGAGAGACATTACTTTTTCAAGTTTCTACGGTTATTGACAAAAACACAAAGAAAGCGGACGCAAGTACTTCGATTATCTGGTATTCATTCTACAGAGAGAGAGAGAGAGAGAGAGAGAGAGAGAGAGAGAGAGAGAGAGAGAGAGAATCCTCAAACTTTCTTATGGTATGTAAGAGAGGGGGGGGGGGGCGATGTCATAATCACACTGTATAGTGTGACTGAGAAAGAGAACAGAGTTCTGAAGTACATACAGGTATGCAGACTTCAGTAAGTATGAAACATATAGTTTATCAACAGACTTCCAACCAAAACCCAGCCTATGATATTATTCAATGACGCTCTGAAAGGAAACTAATGCAGGTAACCAATATACATTTAACCTTCTATTTGCTTGAAAGCACTAGATCAGGTTTCTATCTAATCAACCTCTCCTATTTTCCTCCTAGAGGCCGACACGGGACAGCGAATGCCTGGGACAACCTCTCAAAAAAAAAAAAAAAAAAAAAACAACAACAACAACCACCGACGCTCCCAGCAACAGGTATCCCCAATGAGTGAATGCACAATGCAAGACGCTGGGCTGCTGAACATTTCATGAATACGCACCCGCCCGCGCATTCCAGTGATAATAATAATGCATCCTTTTCCTGCCTCCTTCCTGAGCTTGGGAAGAGCACACACGGCCTTCCTTCTTTACGAAGGTCATATCTCGGCCTGAACGACTGTTGGAGAAATGGAAGCGGCTGTCGCGTAATACGGAATAAAGCTGATGATGATTTCAGGCCAGTGAAAGAGGGAAAGACTCCGAATTTGGCCGACCAAACGCAACGACGCTCACAACAGAAGATGGCTTGCACTCAAGGCCAAGGTTGTGCCTGATAATTTGCAGGTTACGAACTTTAAGTTGCTAAATAAATCTCTTCGGGTTGAAATTAGTAACCTGGTCCTAATACGTTGCGTTAACAAATATTCAACTAAATTGCATAAACAACATACTGTTTACCTAATGCAGATACATAACTTGGCTAGGAACAATTAAGCTTTTAAGCATTGATCTTTTTTCAGCAGGACTTACTGTGAACGCATTCGAGTTTAAAAGATCTTGATTTCATTAATGCATATATATATATATATATATATATATATATAATATATATATATATATATATATATATAATATATATATATATATATATATATATATATATATATATATTGTATGCATAAATGAAATCAAGATCATTTTAAAGCTCGACTGCGTTCATAGTAAGTCCTGCTGAAAAAAGATTAATGCTTAAAAGCTTAATTGTTCATAGCCAAGTTATGTATCTACATTAGGTAAACAGTATGTTGTTTATGCACTTTAGTTGAATATTTGCTTGCGCTCGTAGGAGCTACATCCGATAAAAAATGCGTCCTCAATCAGATCGTTAGCACACAAGAACACTAAAATACAAAATAACTCATTAGCGATAACCTACATGAAAGTCATTAGTCGAAAGTATCACGCAATTAGAAACCACATCTGTATTCAACCAATTACCAAGACGTGTCAGGTATTTTCTTGGCATACGTTTCCATTCACTCTTGACTCGATTTGTTTGGCTCGAATGCGTGTCATGGCTCAAGTGGTAGAGCTCTGAATCATTCTTTCCTCTAAGGGAGGTTCGAACTCTGGCGTGGAATAAGTGCCCTTTTTTCTATTTCATTTCATCCTTAAACTGGATTCGAGGGTTTCAAATTAGTGTGTTTAGTACAAAAATGTTGGTGTAGGTTTGGTAAATATGAACTGCCAGTACATTATATATGCACACACCATTACACACACTCACGCACACCTAAATATATACATGCAAACACACACGTGCGTGTTAGTGTATGCATAAATAATTTACTGGCATTCATCTTTACCAAATTTGCATGAATAACAGCCAACATGCACCGTATATCTATCTATCTATCTATCATATCTATCTATCTATCTATATATATTAATATTTATATTATATACTAAAATATTAATTAATATATATATATATATATATATATATATATATATATAATATATAACTTAAGGTTGCTAGGATATTAACATAAGAGTTTATCGGTTCAACCGACATTATTAATAACTGAGCTATACATTTCGCATTTAAATTCGATATCTTGTAAATCGATCTGCTTACTAAAGCGACTTTTGCCGCCTTGCAAGTAGAATAGAAATGTACACCAGGCAACTTTCTAGGTAAAAATAACGTTAACCATTAAGTAGGAATAACTGAAAATAATTAAGACACAAGAATATCATCCTAACTGTCAATATATTCATTTAACTTCCAATGGGACACCGAGGAAGTTTCAATTTTTTTTATATATGATTAATTACACTCAGAAGAAAAATTAAGAAAATATCAGAACATGACGCTAAATACCCGTGTAATAAAATGATGCACGAATGTTATTCTGCTGCTATCAAAGCGACGAATTATCCAACCCTTGCGTCAGTCCAGTATTGCCTGGTCGGTTATTTCTTCCACAACTCCTTTCAACTCGCAGCGGTGTAATTAGTCCAGTTGGTATAATGAGGTCAGTTCTTGGAGGGCAAGATAGGGTTTTTATTTTTTTTTCAGTGGGCGCGATGTAGCTCGTTCTGGTCAATGGAAGGAGGTCAATTGAGTCTGGATGTAATGAAGTAATTTCCGGTCTGTCCGACAGTTCTTGCTAAGTGGAGTGAGGTCACTTTCAAATGAGTATGAGAAGGTCAACTTTCTCTCGATGCAAGGTGGTCAAGAACGGCATGACATAATGAGTGTCTGTTCTGAAGCATCTGTTCTGACTGGGCAAATCTGGTTGGATATATAGAGGTCGAGCTATTATCCATAGGGCACTTTTGTTTTGGCAAGATGAGAAAGAAACTCAAAGAAAAACTTCAAGTACACTATTTTCTTCTTCTTTTGGTCAACTTTCCAACCTCAAACAAAAATAAAGTCGTCTCCCTTCTTCGACGAACTGTTGTAACACTGGAAAATGTTGTGTCCAAGAGCGTTAGGCGTGGTCTACACTGGCTAGGCCGGATAAAACAAACCTAAATCAAGAATGAATAAAAATACAAAATAAAAGACATAAATGGATAAATTCCTCCTCTCCAAACACCCACCATCCATATGTGGTCTTCGTCCACACGACAGCAGAGCCTCGGGCTTTGGGAATAATCCCAAATCCACCGAAACTTGCGACTTCCCATCAACACCAAGTAACATCCGGTCATCCAATTTGAATAATTTCTTCTGGGTGAAGCAGCCACACTTGATAAAAAAAAAGACGAATGGAAGCAGAAGGTAGATGACGAAAAGGTGCAAAAACGACTAGTAAATTGATATAAACTGGTCTAATGTTATCAGCGAGGGCAGAACAGACTACAGTGTAACTGTTGCAGCATTCTGCCACTGCATGAGACAAAGAACAGTCGTGAATGCAATCAATTAAAAATGGCATAAAAAAAAAAAACTGGACATGCATCGCTAGCGAAAGGGACGACTTATCTTGCACATTCCAGACTGTCTGCTAATGACATCTGCAACACTGGTCCGTCAGTAGTCAGTTTTTATAGCAGTGGTCAATATGCATTATAAATCAACCACTGCATTCCACTAGAAAATTCATACGGCCTTAAAAGAGCTTCAGGGTCCACACAAGGCTTCGTCCATAGATATTAACAACTCAGAATACTTACGGGCCTCCTTTGAACAGGAGACTGTGCTATAGGAAGCAGACTTAATGTAAACTAGCCAATCACCCATTCGGAACACCAGTAAGTT